>NC_084999.1:6698453-6713453 GCF_963854185.1 Sardina pilchardus | reverse complement strand
TCAAAAGCATTTGCACTGTGTGTGTACAATGGGTCTTGGGTTGAGAGAAGTTGACTATTTACAACAGCAGAAATAAATACTTAAACCTGCATAGTGAACCTTTAATCAGCCTCCCTCACACACTAACGTAACTCCACCTCTCTTCTCTCTGATAGGGTCTGCATTAACGTAACTCCACCACTCTTCTCTCTGATAGGGTGTGCATTAACGTAACTCCACCTCTCTTCTCTCTGATAGGGTCTGCATTAACGTAACTCCACCTCTCTTCTCTCTGATAGGGTCTGCATTAACGTAACCCCGCCTCTCTTCTCTCTGATAGGGTCTGCATTAACATAACTCCGCCTCTCTTCTCTCTGATAGGGTCTGCACTAACGTAACCCCGCCTCTCTTCTCTCTGATAGGGTCTGCATTAACATAACTCCGCCTCTCTTCTCTCTGATAGGGTGTGCACTAACGTAACTCCACCCCTCTTCTCTCTGATAGGGTGTGCATTAACGTGACTCCGCCTCTCTTCTCTCTGATAGGGTGTGCATTAACGTGACTCCGCCTCTCTTCTCTCTGATAGGGTGTGCATTAACGTGACTCCGCCTCTCTTCTCTCTGATAGGGTCTGTCGGTGGCGGCGGGCGTGTCCCAGTCTCAGGGGGCTCATCTCAAACAGCAGCTGCGGAGCGTTATTAGCCAATACCTGGGCCGTTTCCTCCCCGCAGCGCCTTCCGTGGGCGCCGTGGCCAATCACCCGGTCCTGCTGGCCGCCTGTGAGGCCACGCCCACACCCAGGGGGGCGGGACTGAGGCGGAACATCCTTCAAGTGATCAGGTGAGTTCACCTGAGCTTCGTCTCCCACCACTGTGGAGGCTATAGTTTCAGTGTGGTTTGTTTGTAAACAGAATTACAGTCTATTTCATGTAACTTGGTGAAAACCTATACAGTAGCACAGGCTGAGGAGCAGATTGTAGTTTTAGGCCGGATCCACAAATGTAGTCTTTGGTCTTTGGTCTTGGAGGTCGGCACTCCGCGGCTGTCCGCGGCTGAAGTGCCCTTGAGCAAGGCACCTAACCCCTCACTGCTCCCTGCGTGCCGCTGTTGGGCAGGCAGCTCACTGCTCTGGGTTAGTGTGTGTATTCACTGCGTGCTGTATGTGTTCACTAATTCACAAATTGGGATAAATGCAGAGACCAAATTTCCCTCACGGGATCAAAAAAGTATATATACTTATACTATTATTATTATTATTATTATGGCCTGCTGTAGCGAACTTCCGTTGAAATGATCGCTAATGATCTGAAGTTGCAGCACTACACAATTCTAAAAGAAAAGCTTTGTTAAAGAGCAGTGTTTCTTTTTGAAGTGCAACTTTTCTAAGTCGGAGACTACAGTACATAACACTAATCCTCCTGCGGCCATAGTGTGATTGTGTCGTGAGAGTGAGTGAGAGGGAACAGTGGCGCTGCATCAGGCTTTTTAATGTTTGTGCTGTGAGAGTGTAACCAGGAGCGCTCGCTCCACGCCTGCATAAGCTGTTGCATCCAGAGCTCGGATGGAAAACTGTTGAAGGAAAACTGCTAAGTAAACACAAAAACACAAAGTGAGAGATATTATTTGACACATTTTTTTCACTTTTTGGCAAATTCAGTGTAAACGACGACACTTAAGAGTTTTGAAGTTGTGGTTTGAGAGCTAATCAGTTTCTTGACAGTAATTTGCGATTCAGGAAAACACACACACACACACACAGGTGTTAAGAGTGTGGAGTGCAGTCATGTTGTTGTGCCTGTCACTGTCACTCTCTGTAGACCGCACATCCTCCCTCTTTTTTTTGTAATTGGTAATCTCATTCTCTTCAGTGTCCAAGATTTCACAATTTAAAGCAGAGAACTTAACAAAGACTTAACACAAAATATGCTATGCCCCATCCTTAGGTGGCCTTTTTGGGGTGAGCAAAAAACCTACCACTAACCCAAATTCCTAATAAATAATAACATCTTTAAAATGTATCCAACCAGTGGGTTATATAACATCAAGACACAACACAACAAAACACCAAACACCAAGGCAAGAGGCACAAAGTGACAAGACTGTATCCCAGGCTGAGAGGCAGCAATCCCTTCCCTTCCGCCATGTAGCCAAGATGGCGTCTGTTGAAGGCGAAATGGGTCCATTCCACACTCCAGTTTTTTTACTGTTACGAGTGTATGAATTTCCAGTATGAATGCACTCGTGCACTCAAATTAGCTACTGTAAGTGCAGAAGTACGGCATTTACTGAGACACAGCTAGCGCCTTTACCATCGCCTAATTGACATCTCTGACTCTACTTCCTCCTTCCTGTCTCCCTCACAGCGACAGTTTCCTGCAGTTCAAAGGCCACGCCCCTCCTCCGCGCCTGGCGGCCGTGCTCACCTTCCTGCTGGAGCTGCTGAGGCGGAGCCCCGACACTGACCCCGCCCTGCTGTCCCTCCCCCTGCCCGCCCTGCTGCGCTGCCTCATGCTGGTCAACGAGCCTCAGGGTGAGGAGGGGGGGGTGCGGTGGCGGGGGGGGTCCTCTGGGTAACATAGTTCACAAGCGCTTTTGCACACCTCTTTTGCGGGGACAGGTGCGTTGGAATAAGTTACCCAGTAATACTTAAAAGAGAGAATCCCACACAGTGTCCATTACGCATGCAAACATTTATACAGTATTCAGAACATTTCGGTCATAGACCTTCCTCAGGTGACTTTACCTCTGGGTAACATGCCACCCCCTCATCTCCACTGTTTCCACTCCATGAGGTTTTCAGTGCCTCAGAAGTGACATCGTTTAACATTTTTTTTTTTTAAGAAAAGACATCTATTTGATATATTTATATTTGAAGCGATGCTGAGTGTAGATAGATACTCCTGGAACATGCACAGATGGTGAAAAAGTAAGCGTTGACCGTTGACTAGAGCGATGGCTATCCGCTCTGTCGACATGTCACAGACAGGATGGAATGCAGACGAAGAAGATGAGGCGCCACAATTGGTTGGCCAATGGCCATGTCAGCAAAGTTGAAGCTAGGGGCTGTGCAGTGTGTGCTTTTTGGAGTCAGCGCAGGTGAGATAAAGAGAAAACTAGTCAGCTCCACCCAAATCAACATATTTAGTTTAATCCACACCTTTTTGAGTCCCTTCTAGTGTCTTCTCTAGTCTTGTGTCTTCTCTAGGGTTGGATATTGTCACCTACTCTGTGATACAATGAATGTCATAATTCATCATTACAAAAGCATCACAGCAATACCACTAAATCTCATTGATTACTTTGACTTTACAACTTACAAGCGAGCACGTTTTAGGCTCATTGGTTTATCATCGAGCTTTGAGGGACCATCAACCTTGACCAAGGGTGCCTCTCAACATCCCTCAACATGCCGCCCCATCATTCTTTATCTAATGAGGACGAGGACCGAGGAAGGAAGGGAGGATGTATAAAACACAAATGAGAGGCACCCCAAATGTGCTCAAGGTTTGTTCCTGTCAAAAGGGCACTTCTCCCTGGCCATCATGTGGTTGCCAGGCAGTCCTAGCTGACTCACCCACTCGGCACCACACACACCAGGGCAGCTGACATGACTGCGCCGTGTTGAGTGGGAGCCAGAAGAGGACCCGTCACGCCGTTAGCGTCTCTCTCTTCCTCCTTCAGTTCCCACGCTAAAGCCTCTCTCCCCTCTCCCCGATCTATCTCTCCTTCCACTTTCTCTCTCCTTATCTTTCTCCCTTCTCTCCCTTTCTCTTTCTCTATCCACCCTCTACCCTTCTCCCCCTTCTCTCCTCCTTTCTCTCATCTCTCCTTTCTTTCACCATTCACCCTCACAATCCCTTTGTCTTTCTCTCTCTTCTCTCTCTCTCCATCTTTCTGTATTCTTTCCGTATTCTCTCTCTCTCTCTCCCTCTCTCTTCTCTCTTCTCTCTCTTTTCTCTCTCTCTCAGTGAGGCGGTTGAGTACTGAGGCTGTGCAGCTGGTGGTGGGGAGATGTGGCTCCGCGTCGGCCCAAGGCCCTTGCGACCAGACCGTCTCCATTCTCAGGTGTGTGTGTGTGTGTGTGTGTGTGTGTGTGTGTGTGTGTGTGTGTGTGTGTGTGTGTGTGTGTGTGTGTGTGTGTGTGTGTGTGTGTGTGTGTGTGTGTGTGTGTGTGTGTGTGTGTGTGTGTGTGTGTGTGTGTGTGTGTGTGTGTGTGTGTGTGTGTGTGTGTGTGCGTGTGCGCGTGTGCGTGATGGACAGGAGTTGGTCGCCGGTGATTGTAAAGTGTGTGTGTGTGTGTGTCTCTAATGCAGGACCTTTGTGGAGGAGAATGAGGGCGTGTACGACCAGCAGATGTACGGTGTTCTAGAAGCCGTATCGCTTGTAGACCGGAGTTCCGTGGAGACTCTGATTCCGATTGTGTCATTAAGCCTGAGGAACCTGGAACAGAAGAGAGGCCTGGGGAGGAACACCTCTCTCAGGTACTGCCACTGGCTGGCCCCCAGCAGCACACTGCACCCCACTGAGATACTGTACATACATGTACGCATTATACAGCCATGCAATGTGACTTGGAGTGATTTGTAATGTGTGTGTTGTGTGCACAATGCGCATACATTATTTGGTGGTAACACTTAACTTGACAGGTGGTGAGTTCATAACCCATTCATAGCAGCCGTCATAAACTGCACATAAAGTATTCATGACTGTTTCATCACAACTTGTTGAAAGAAAAGTCCAAAAATCGCAAAGCAGCGTTGTGGTTGTCGTCGTTCTGTCTTCCACATTCATGAAAGGTTTAGGAATGTTGAGTCATGTCTCATGAAACGGTCATGAATGCTTTAAGTGCAGTTTATTACAGCTGCTATGAATGTGTGATGAACTCACCTGTCAAGTATAAGTGTTAGCCTACACATTATTTTATACTTTATACACCAATGTGGTGTGTGTGTGTGTGTGTGTGTGTATACATACATCATTTCATACACTGCAAAACCATGTAATGTGATTTGCATACCATGTGCTTTGTGTGGTATTATTTTACACCCTCTACACTAATGTGATACGATTTGTGCCTGTGTGTTACAGAAATGCCTACAAGAGGTTGCTATGCCAACTGGGAGAGAGTGGCCAAGCTGAGAAGGTCTGCTTGGATGCGGAATGATGCCCTGACCTTTGAACTTTCACACTCCTTGTCAGGCTCATCACAGTTTCCCCCTCCAGGAAAAAGGCGCTGAGCCACAGGGTGTTCAGTGCCCAGCAGTGTCACCCCTACTGTCAGTACACTACACCACCTCCTCCTCCTCCTCCTCTTCCTCCTCCTCTTCCTCTGGGGGCACTGCTGCAGGGGGGGGGGGGGGATGTTGATCCTGAAACAGTCTCTAGTGCCAGTTGTACATATGACGTGATGAGACATATGAGACAAGTTGTACATCTTTTACATATTTAAGCATTGTTTCGTCCTGTATATGACTAGCATGTGTAAGTCACATTAGTGTAACTGTCCTTCTCTGACCAACACACAGCTTCCTGTGTGTGTGTGTGTGTGTGTGTGTGTTTAATGTATATAATGTATATCTGCTGTACAGTCTATGAAAATATCATGTTTGTAAAGAGTGCCATAATAAATGAAATAAAGCAAAACAATATGTTTGTGAGTCATACAGGTGTTCTTCATTACTCGTACTGTTTGCCGTATGGGGAACAAGGGTGGGTTGGCAGGTACCTCACAATCAAGAGATGGCTTGATCTGTACTTAGGAGTCATGTATGTCAAAATACCTTACAATCCCCAAGATCATGTTCACAATCGTTGTTACAAACAAATTTGCCTGTGTTTTCAACGGAAAAAAAACAGGCACTTCCAAACAGTAGTTGCTTCACTGCCGTGCTTTATTGATGTATATCTATAAAAATGTATTGGAATCACTTAAACACGGGAAGCATGAATGGTCATTTGTATTTTAGGACAACGCGACAACTTGAAGATGGCTTGATGTACTCTCTCAGAGTCGCTCAAAGACTTTAGTGTTTGTTGAGAAATGTAAAGATTGCTATATGCGGCCATCACTAGTCCCCTCGCGCTGACTTGTGTTTGTTGACAAATGTAAAGATTGCTATATGCAGCCATCACTAGTCCCCTCAAGCTGACATGACGGTTTATACAGACAAGACACAGGTTGTCTCGGCAACCACAAAAAAAAACAATAACATGACGCAGTCGTGTCGCTGGACGTGGACATCGTATGGCATCTTCAGTGGCAAGCTTCTGTCACTTGAGGTGGAGAGTTGGAGTAAAGAGTTAGTAAAGTAGTTGCTTGTTAGACACATTCATAAAGAACTGATAGACAGCCTTAAATCCTGAGCACAGGTGTTACTGTTATAATCATCGTTATTATTATTACAAAAAGCGCCTCCTCTTCAGCAAAGAGCGGACTCTGACACGCACACACACACACACACACACACAGTACATGCAGCCAGAGGAGGGTTGGAATGACTAGAGAAAAGCTCCGTAATGCCGGGTACTTATGCAGTCCCAAGAGAGAAAAAAAGGACTGGGGGGGGGGGGGGTATAGAAAGAGCTCGGCATCGGCTCAGTCCTGGGGGGGGGGGGGGTCCAGTGTACCAAGAGCTTTGCTGTGGCTCAGTCCTGTTTTGTTTTGTTTTTTTCTCTCTTTTTAGCCGTTCCTCAGCTGGACTGTAATCTCCTGCCCATTACCATCAATCAGCACATGCCTTGCCTCTTTGAGGTGTCTGTGTGTGTGTGTGTGTCTGTGTGTCTGTGTGTGTGTGTGTGTGTGTGTGGCGGGAGGTTGATGGTATTCAAATCGCTTTGCCTGATCACTCCAAGAAGAAGGCGAGACCAAGAGGGAGGGTGGGTGGGTGGGCAGGCGGAGAGAGAGCCGACGGGAGTGTGTGGGTGTGTGTGTGTGGCGGGTGGTTGACGGAAGAGCCATGGTCATGGTGCGTGTGTGTGTGTGTGTGTGTGTGTGGCGGGAGGTTGATGGGAGAGCCATGGTCATGGTGCGTGTGTGTGTGGCGGGGCCGACGGGAGAGCCATGGTCATGATGCCTCAGTCTGGACAGCACTGGACGAGCTGAAACATCGACTGAGACTGCCCGCAGATCTGAGCGCTGAAGAGGCCCAGAGACAGGGTGCCCGGGACAGGACAGGAGGCCCAGAGACAGGGTGCCCGGGACAGGACAGGAGGCCCAGAGACAGGGTGCCCAGAGACAGGGTGCCCAGAGACAGGGTGCCCAGAGACAGGGTGCCCGGGACAGGAGGCCCAGAGACAGGGTGCCCGGGACAGGACAGGAGGCCCAGAGACAGGGTGCCCGGGACAGGACAGGAGGCCCAGAGACAGGGTGCCCGGGACAGGACAGGAGGCCCAGAGACAGGGTGCCCAGAGACAGGGTGCCCGGGACAGGAGGCCCAGAGACAGGGTGCCCGGGACAGGAGGCCCAGAGACAGGGTGCCCGGGACAGGAGGCCCAGAGACAGGGTGCCCGGGACAGGACAGGAGGCCCAGAGACAGGGTGCCCGGGACAGGACAGGAGGCCCAGAGACAGGGTGCCCGGGACAGGACAGGAGGCCCAGAGACAGGGTGCCCGGGACAGGAGGCCCAGAGACAGGGTGCCCAGAGACAGGGTGCCCGGGACAGGACAGGAGGCCCAGAGACACGGTGCCCGGGACAGGACAGGAGGCCCAGAGACAGGGTGCCCGGGACAGGACAGGAGGACGTCACAACAGCCCTGTGGTGCACCAGAAGAAGCTGAGAGACACGGTGAGAATGGCAACACTGCTCACACACACACACACACACACACACACACACACACACAAAAGAGTGAAACTGGGTACACACACCAGCAGCTCACAAAAAAGCCTTAAGGGCCGTTCACACCAAGAACGATAACGATAACGATAACTATAAATAAATATCGCTCTCATTAATATGAATGACAACGTTCACACCTAAACTATAACGATAACGACATGAAGAACGATATCGTTGTTGATCACTTTCAGAGCGATTTTGAGAACGATAAAAAGCTAACAGCCAATCAGAACCCATAATATTCTAGCCATCACATTCATTAACATGAGGAGAGACACTTCTTATCGTTGGCCAGTGTGGACGCTTTTATCGTTATCGTTATAGTTATAGTTATCGTTATCGTTCTTGGTGTGAACAAGCCTTTAGTCTTCAAATTCTTCTCACTGGGGTTGTCTTGTGGGGCAATCTCCCTGTTCCTCTGTGCACTGTCCAGAAATGCTCATCAAGCAACACTTCATACCACTGTGTCCTCCGTACATTGTAACTTATAACCATTAATTACAATCTAGCACACTAATTATCATTGTATAACTACACAGCCATACTTACAGTAAGTTTACAGTATATGCATGGTATATGTAATATAACAAGTCAATCATGTAACTATTCTTTCTCAGCCACTCCATAGAAGACACTGAGACACTGAACTACACCATATTGACTGGTGTAGCTGCAATGAAACAGGCACTGTTAGTAATACATACACATGACATGAGGTGAGTTCAAATTTGGCAAACAGTGGCGAACGTTCGTGCTGAACATGTTTTCTTTGAACAGTTAAATTTGAACGATTTGGTGTTAACATAACATTCATTGTTGCGTTCGTCAAACTCACGCCCAGTTCCACTGTATGTTCGCGGAGCACTACCTCTTCAGACTGTTTGCGATTGTTAGCAAACGTTCGCCAACAACTCAAGGCTAACGGAATACTGCTTGCAAGCGTTCGCAAATGTACGCCTATGTCCGCAAACTTGAACGCACCTCAGGTATCATGGGGAGACCGCTGGCGTAATCTCAAATAGTGCATTAGTAATGACGGGGCCTGACTGACTGACTGCTTCTGGTGGTTTGGCACAGTAATCTCTGATCTCCATCTCCGCTGTCTGTCCAGGGACAGAGATCCAGGGTCCAGCCTTTGTGTCTTCTCTCTCCAGAAAGCAAAGCGTTGTAGCACACACACACACACACACACACACACACACACACACACACACACACACTGGACCCACGTGGTTGAATTACTAAGACATGTTGCCCAAGGCCCGTGGCGTCCCACGCGCTGGCTCCGGGCTCAGGAAGTGGGCTTGCGTTGGTTTCATTTGCATCTCGGTGTATTGAGGCAGTAAGAGATGGTCATAGTTCTTCATAGAGCATCTGATTTGTGTGTGTGTGTGTGTGTGTGTGTGTGTGTGTGTGTATGTGTGAGAGAGTTTGAGTGTATGTGTGTGTGTGTGTGTGCATGTGCTTGTGTGTGTGTGTGTGTGTGTTTGTGTGTATGTATGTTTGTGTTTGTGTGTGTGTGTGTGTGTGTGTGTGTGTGTGTGTGTGTGTGTGTGTGTGTGTGTGTGTGTGTGTGTGTGTGTGTGTGTGTGTGTGTGTGTGTGTATGTGTGTGTGTGCGTGCATGATGTGTGTGTGTGTGTGTGTTAAAGCGTTCCTATCCTGTGATGAGGAACCTGTAGAGTCTGTAGGTCGGGGCAGGAGAAGTGTGGCGCAGGTAGGAAGCAGGTGGCGATGCCGTTGGAGGCGAAGGGCAGACTGGGGCCGTAGAACACCTCCTCCTTCCCCTCGGAACTCACATCCAGCACCTGCCGCACAGGTAGAGGACAGCACAGGTGAACACAGCATCACGTATCACGTCACAGGGAAACATCACATCACTTCCTCATGACACGTTCATCACTTGACTAAGAGTTGTGGGCGGTTAGAATCAGCTGGGTAAGTGGGTGTCTGGAGCAAGTGTGTGGCAGAACCTTTAGGCCTTGTGTCCACCAATTACAGGTTTTGGCTTTGCACCGACGGCAGCTATTTTCAACACAACTTCTATGAAGTTCAGGCAGAAAAAAAGCCCCTGCGCTGACCATCTTTTTCCACAGTGCTAAGAGTGCTGAAAGATTAAATCTGTTCGACTTTTAGAACAGCGCTGGGCTCGTCAATGTCACTTCTCTCTTGACGACCAATCAAAACTGAAGAGAGGAAAGTACTGAGAAAAGGAGGTTGAGGGCGCGGTCAGCGCAAAAAAACACAATCTAAAGCCAAGGTACCCACCCCTGCCATGTAAGCAAATATCACCTGTGCCCATCATCGGGTGTAATAAAGGCAAGACTCCGGTCAGCCTTCAGACTGCTCACCTGAATGCAGGCCAAAGGTTCATTGGTCCATATGGAGTAGCCTCCCACCACGTATATCCGGTCCTCGTGCACCGCCACCCCTGCCTCGTTCTGGCCTGTGGGCACACCATTAACAAGATGGCCGCACATTCAGTTCAATGGTTTTATCATTAGAGCATCATTAACTAGAAGCATTACCACAAGGAGGTTGTAAAACACAGGTGTGTTACTTACTTACTGGCGCAGGCTCTTAACACACACACACACACTAACAGAGAGACACACACACACACACACACATGAAAACACCTGTACCGAGGCTAAAGGAACAGTGTGTCCACTAGTCAGCGTCAATGTGGTAGCAGTCAATGCATCTCACCAGGACGTGGATGCTCACTGAATACACACACACACACACACACACACACACACACACACACACACACACACACACACACACACACACATGTCCATATGCAGAAACACAAACACAAACACACACACACACACACCTGTGAGTAAGCTAAAGGAGCAGCGCGTCCACTGGTCGTGGTCGATGTGGTAGCAGTCGATGTTGCGCACCAGGATGCGGTCGTTGTTGTAGTCCAGGTCGTTGCCGCCCAGGACGTAGAGCTGCCTCCTCACGGCGGCCATCACGTGGTACACACGCCGCTGCAGCATGGGGCTACGCGCTGACCACTGGTCCTGCAGCAGAGTGGACGCAAGAGGGACAGGGCAGAGGGTGAGAGTGAGAGTGAGAGGACACCCCAGGAGTGTGTGTGTATAAATATACAATTATTCAATATACCACTGGTCCTGCAGCAGAGTGGACGCAAGAGGGACAGGGCAGAGGGTGAGAGTGAGAGTGAGAGGACTCCCCAGGAGTGTATGTAATAAATATACATTAGCTACGTATTTGTACATCTGTAACCATTTATATTCATATATATATATATATATATATATATATATATATATATATAAGATATATTTATTTATATTTTCATCTTTATTTGTGTCTGTTCTTATCTGTTTGTAGTGTCTGAATTTGGTGTGGTATGGTGGATGTATGATGTGTGTGTGTGTGTGTGTGTGTGTGTGTGTCTGTATGGGTAGATGTGTGTGTAGTTGTGGTTGACTGTACGCATGCATGAGCAAGACAGGTTTGAGCGCATACCAAATGTGTGTGTGTGTGTGTGTGTGTGTGTGTGTGTGTGTGTGTGTGTGTGTGTGTGTGTGTGTGTGTGTGTGTGTGGCATGAAGCTGACGGGTGGCCATCTGTTGAGGGTAGTGTGGGTGGGGGGTTGGTGTTTCTGCCAGGTGAACGCGAGGCCCCTGTGAATACCAATGAATCTCTCTCTCTCTCTCACTCTCTTTCTCTCACTCTGTCTCTCTCTCACTCCCTCTCTCACTCTCCTCTGCCCTCTCTCTCTCAACTCTAGCACTTCTCTCTCTCCTCTCTTTACTCTCCACTGCCCTCTGTCTCTCTCTCTCTCAACTCCACTGCTCTTTCTCTTTTATTCTCTATCCCTTTCTCACACCCTCCTTCCCTCTCTCACTCCTCTTTTTTCTCTAACTCACTATATTCCCATTAACTGCTCTCTTCACCCACTCCTTCTTTCTCTCTCTCGCTCTCTCTCTTCTCTGCTTTCTCTCTCTCTCCCTCTCTCCTCTCCTGTCCTAACTTCAGATCATCTGGTTGATCAGTAGAAGTTCCCCTTGTCTCCTTTCTATCTTCCACACACAGTTTCTCTCTCGTTCTCTTTTCCTCCTACCTGAAGAGGGTCGTACACCATCAATCTGTTCTGATACTGGGCTGTGTTTGTTACTCCGCCTGAGAAACACAAACAGAGAGAGAGAGATAGCAGCATACTTGTGAGTTCATATTTATAATAGTTTATTAGTATAACTACAATATTTGTTGTGGGTTGTGAGTCTCTTGGTGTTTTGAGCCCCCAACGTTGTCTTCAAGGCAGCGCTGCCTGGAAGGCGCTAGGGTTAGGCATGGGTTAAGGTTAGGGTTAGGGTTAGGGGTAGGATTAAGTGCCTTTAAGTCAACAGTGGCAGCGCTGCCTGGAAGACAACGTTGGGGGCTCAAAACACCATGGAGCGTCCTAGTAGCTCTGGTTGAGTTATGCGCAGGGGGGGCGTTACTGCTGTTAATGTGACACTGCACACGCGGCAGCAACAGGAGAGTCCTCCACTGCTTTCCTGCTCCTCACTGCTTTGAGAGCAAGAGAGCCAAAACAGAAACGAGATCGAAAACCAGGAAAGCAGATAGAAAGTACTGAAGCAAATCTACAGTACAAGACGGGCAGGAAAGAGACCACGCACAGGTCTTAACATGATCGTTGATTTCCTTTTTCGATCTCGTTTCTGTTTTGCCTCTCTTGCTCTCGTAGCCCTTCACTACGCCGCTTTGTCTCTGTCGCTGGCATTTCTCATCTTTTAGATGACAATGTTGGGGGGACAAACACTACCGTTTTGAGGGGTTGAGGGTGAAGTTCCCACTGTCCACCCCCTAATAACGCCCCTGATAACGCGTGTAATAATAGCAGAGCACATTTTCAGGCTTTTTGGACCATTGAGACATATCACCATGTTAATGCGCTGCTCGATCAAGACGATTCGTACATATACATTACAACATTATTACACACAAACATTGCATATGGGAACTGGGGTTGAATGGCATAACACACCTTTACCATTCAGACAAGAATGAAAACATTACTCAAATTACTCATTACTCAAATTAGTACCAAATGTTACATGACATACAGCACAGTGATCATCATATTAAGTCAGTATCTCTTTGTGAGGATATAAATATTTATATAGATTGTTTTGACAGTTGACTTCCTTTACTGTATATTTTTTCCCAAAGAATAGACAGGTTTAGAGATAATTGTTAACCTAGTTAGTATGGACTAGAGTAATGAAATGATTGATGTGTATGATGGTTTGGCTGTTACAGTATGTGTTAAGTGTTTGTGTGTTAAGGTCGAGGTGTGTACCTGACACCCAGAGTAGTCCGTCCGCAACACAGCCGGCATGGCAGGACAGCGAGCGGTCGAAGGGCTGGACGAAGGTCCACTTGTTCTTCTTGGGGCAGTAGCGCTCGACGGAGGGCAGCACCTGCCGGAGCTCGTTGCGCCCGCCTACGGCGAAGAGGAACTGCCCGAGCGTGGCGAGGACGAAGTGCTCCCGGCACGCCTTCATGGGCGCCACGTCCGTCCAGTGGTCGGCGCGCGGGTCGTAACGGCAGGCGCTCCGCACCGCGCACGTGCGCCCGTTGCTCTGCTCCACCTCGCCGCCCGCCACAAACAGGAAGTGACCCATGACGGACACGCAGTGGTGGCTCCGGCCGGCGGGCATGGGCGCCAGCTCGCTCCAGTCCGAGCCGCCTGGCACGCGCGTCCCCACCCCCTGCACCTGCTGCCCACCTCCGCCCCCGCCACCTCCTCCTCCGTCCGTCTGACCCGTCCCCCCTCCGCCGACGACCCCCGACCCCGGCGGGTTGAAGTAGCGCAGCTCGCGCACCCGGCTGACCTCGCGCTTGCGTCCGCCGGCCACGTAGAGGGTCAGCGAGCGGTAGCGCGGGCGCGTGCGGGCCGTCTGGCGCAGGGGCTGGGCGAAGGTGGCGCGCTGGTACTCCAGGGCCTCCTCCAGCAGGCTGGCGCGCAGGAGCGGGTGCCCGCCCGACGCCAGGTGCTGCAGCGCCGCCGGCGCCATCAGGCCGTAGCGCACGTGCTGGAGCAAGTCCTCCGCGTACTCACAACGGCAGTCCTGCTCCAGCCAACGCACCACCAGCTGGGGAGAGGGGGGGGAGGGGGGGGGGAGGGAGGGGAGATGAGGGAGAGAGGGGGAGAGAGAGAGAGAAAGAGAAGAGGGGGGAGAGAGAGAGAGATGAGGGAGAGAGAGAGAGAAAGAAAGAGAAGAGGGGGAGATGGAGAGAGAGAGCAAGAGGGAGAGAGAGAGAGAGAGATGAGGGAGAGAGGGAGGACGGAGGAAAGAAGGAGAGAGAGCGACAGGGGAGAGAGAGAGAGGGGGGGGAGAGAGGGGGGAGGGGAGGAGAGAGAGAGACGAGGGAGAGAGGGGGGGAGAGAGAAAGAAAGAAAGAGAAGAGGGGGGAGAGAGAGAGAGAGAGATGAGGGAGAGAGAGAGAGAAAGAAAGAGAAGAGGGGGAGATGGAGAGAGAGAGCAAGAGGGAGAGAGAGAGAGAGATGAGGGAGAGAGGGAGGATGGAGGAAAGGAGAGAGAGGGACAGGGGAGAGAGAGAGAGGGGGGAGACAGAGATGGGGGGAGAGGGATGGGGTGCAAAGAGAAGAGAAAATATCCATAAAACAGATACTGTACACCCAAATCCTGAGTAAGCTAGTGAGGCTGGAGAGATAGTGAGATAGTGACTGTGAAAATGAAAGTGTGAGGAAAATAGAGAGAGAGAAGAGAGGGAGGAGAGATGGAGAGATGGAAAGAGTGATGAATAGAAAGAAACAGGGAAAAGAAAGTAACAGAGAGAATCAGTCAAATAGAGAGAGAGAAAGAGGCAAGACAGAAAGCATAGACAAGAAACCGTGATTGAGTGCTACAGGAGAGGAGTCGAAGATGGAGAAAGAGGGTGTAGGGGGTACTCATTAACATTCCATGTGGTGTGTGTCTGTGTGTGTGTGTGTGTGTGTGTGTGTAGGTGTGTGTGTGTGTGTGTGTGTGTGTGTGTGTGTGTGTGTGTGTGTGTGTTGGGTGGAGGGGGGGATCGGGAGATCAAACCGCTCAAGTGAAAAGGATATTGTGCAAAGCTTGGCGGCTGAGATGGACAATGCGCATGCTTCCACATAACATAGATGGCTATTGT
>NC_084999.1:6690953-6695953 GCF_963854185.1 Sardina pilchardus | reverse complement strand
AACACACACACACACACACACACACACACACACAAGCCCAAATAGGAATGTAGTCCTAAAACCAATGCACTAGCAGGCATTAGTGGGTGCGTGCGCGCTTGCTTGCATGCATACATCCGCGCGTGCGTGCGTGTGTGTGTGTGTGTGCGCGCACGCACGCAAAAGAGGTGCTCTGAAGGACAGAATGAAACAAAGAGGACAAAGGGGCAAATCTCCTGGGAGATATACAATATACCTAAACATTCACATTCACACACACACATTGTCCCATTCACCTACACACTGCACCACACAGTACTGTATATGCCCAATATGGTACCTCAAGCTGTAGCCTTTCAGTCTGAAGACACTAACCAATCAGGAAGAAACAAAACCCTCTCAGCAGAAAGGCACACCACACCAGGCAGGGCCAGATCTCTGAGTCTGGGCATCACGAGTGCGTCCCTGCACACGAGTACATGGTCGTCTTCTGCCCATATTAAGTACAAATGTGCTCGGTGTAGATGAATATGCATGAACACTTAAATGCATATAGCCATAGCACTGAGTGCAGTAGCATTCTACATCTGGGGAGCGCTAATTAGCAGATTTCTCGACACACAAAGCAGAACTAAAGACTGAAATTTTTCACGAGCTGAACTTTTCTACGCCTGCCTACTGGAGACGTTAATAACATCTGGTGCTTACCTGTCAAATTACGTCCAATTAAAACGGTTTAACACACAGTCGAACACACGGCCCTTTCCCTGTGAATATGTGCTGCATATGCGTCTGTTATATCACAAATCACCGAGAGGATTAACAGAAAAAAACGTGACTGAAAATCTAGAATCAAGTAACCACAATCCTAGAAATGTATTTTCATATTATTTGGGTTTTTTTTGTTGTTGTTTATTTTGTTGCTGTTGTTGTTGATGTTTTTTTTTAGTTATAATTTGGTGCAAAAGAAAACAAAACATTGGACATGCCAGATAGAGCTAGTTAATTCCCAAAATGATGATTTCTTACATCTCAGCACACACATGACACTCCACACGATAAGCATCGAGTGTCTCCCTCGCTGCTATGCTGCTCATTCACTCACTCTGTGCTGCTGAATTAGCCATTTTCCTCATCGCTGCGTGTGTGTGGGTGGAATGTGGCCACTGGCTTTAATGGACTCACTCAGGGCTCCTTTAAACTAGAAAAAAATTACTTTTCCTCACGATCCCTTCACTGACCTCCAAAACTGCTCAAATGAATTGAATGAAATTTACTGTAAACAACAATCTTTTCTGTTCCACTTCATCCCTGTAAGCAGATACGGAACTGTGTTATCTGGAAGTTTGCTCGATGCGAGGCTTTTTATTGCTTCCAATGCAGACCTCATTATGTCTGTGGATGTACATAATTTAAACTCAGACGAACACACATGCACTTCAAATCTCCCCTGTCTGACCGTCTCTGATGTTTGTGTGTGTGTGTACTGTATGTGTGTGTATGTGTGTGTCTGAGTATATGTAAGAGTGTGTGTGTGTGTGTGTGTGTGTGTGTGTGTGTGTGTGTGTGTGTGTGTGTGTGTGTGTGTGTGTGTGTGTGTGTGTGTGTGTGTGTGTGTGTGTGTGTGTGTGCTTACAGTATGTGTGTGTGTGTGCTTACAGTATGTGTGTGTGTGTGTGTGTGTGTGCATGTATGTATGTACCTGTGTGTAATTGTGTGTTTGAAACACTCACCTGCCAGATCTCCTCCTCACTGAGTGAGGTGAGGCGATCGCTCTTGAGCGCCTCCTTGAGGAGGCGGTAGGGGAGCAACAGCACCTCCTCCTGGTGGGAGTGCTGCAGCTCAGCCAGGTGCTCCACCAGGAAGCCCACCACGGCCTCCTCCAGCGCCGGCAGGTGGAACAGGTCAGCCAGCCTGTACAGGTCCAGGTAGTTCAGACTGCTCAGCTCCTGTTGGTGAGGACAGGTGAGTTCGGTTAGGACAGGTGTATGTCAGGCCGGATGTGTTGTTAAATTACGGGGAGGTTTTCTATTAGTGAGTGTGTGTGTGTGTGTGTGTGTGTGTGTGTGTGTGTGTGTGTGTGTGTGTGTGTGTGTGTGTGTGTGTGTGTGTGTGTGTGTTCAGATGGAGCAGGTCAGTCGGCACAGGTCCAGGTGATTCAGACTGATCGTCTCCTGATGGCACACACACACACACACACACACACACACACACACACACACACACACACACACCGAGAAGTGATACTGGAAAGAGCTCAGGTCAGGACAGATAAGTTTAGTCAGGACAGGTGTCTTTCAGGACAGTAGGATGGACTCTCAAGTGTGCAAGGTTAGGACAGGTGTCTGTAGGACTCTCAAGTGCGCAAGGTTAGGACAGGTGTCTGTAGGACTCTCAAGTGCGCAAGGTTAGGATTGTCCATTGCGCAGACAGGTGTGTAGGGAGAGAGACAGGCTGGTGTAAGGACAGTAACATGAGAGGATGCTGCAGTATTTAGTTTTGCTTCTTTAGCTTCTGTAATCAAAGACTGGGATTAAATTATTCAAGATCAAGTCAGACTTTAGGTTGGGTCATGACTGATCAATTCATTAATATTACAACAGACTTTAGAATGAGCCGAGACTGATCTGGATCGGAGAGTTCGCTGTGCGACGTTCTACTTTAGATTTGATTAGCTGGGCTCTGCTGGGGTGAGGGCTCTGAAGACCTACAACAAAGTAACACAATGCATCACAGAGTCTTTGGATGATACTACACCGCCGCGGAACACTACCGTCTCTTAATACGGAGCAATGAGACCAAGAGAACACTGTCTCTCTCGCCCGACACAAAGGAGAAGAGCCTGATATGAAGGGATCGAGATAATCAGATGCGGAGATAATGAAAGAGTGTGAAAACAGAGAGAGAGAGAGAGAGCGAGAGAGAGAGGGCGCAGATATAGAAGGAATAGACTGCCATCTATTGGATGTAAGGATGAAGGTTTTAGAATTTTTTTTTTTTTTTAAACAGAAGCTGCATGGGTCATGCAAAATTCCTCATGATTTTTATCCACTGAACTACATATTCAACCCTCTTCTGTAACTCATACTGTATGAATTAGGCCTGTAATGTATACAACATCATGGGATACATTGGGTAGGCTACAACAAACACCGTAAAAGCAAATGCAGCCTAATAAAGGCAAACACTCTACAATGTATAGGGATTACCTAAATGACTGTTGTATAGCTTATCATTTCATATAATGGCAAATCTTATTTTTTTAGAAAAATGATGTAAGATCTAAGAGCCTACAGCAAAAACCTATGGGGTTGCAAAGTGCTGTAGGTCCATTATTCTACCAGCAGATGGCGCATGGAAGCTCAGAGTGTGTGTGCTCTGCACATGGAGACAGAAAAAAAAAAACAGGAAGTGTGTCAGTATAACTGCACCAACAAGAGACAGGTACAAAAAAGAAGCAGAGAAGCTGAGCAAGAGGAAGAGGAAAGAGGAAGAAATATAGAAATCACAAAATGTTACTCAATCTCAGTCCTATTTTTAGACGTTTGTCTGTTTGGCTGTTCAGCCCTGGCAATACCACCCTACTGTGTCAATACAACCCTTTTGTTCTGGAGTTTGATTTTGAGAGGAGGATTAAGACGGAGGGAGAGCAACTGTGGCAGAGTGCTAACATACTCCACACCTCCAGAGGGTAGTATGAACACTAGTTGTCCAGCTCACCTGCCCTGTATAAGGTAGTGTTGTTGTGTAGCTTACCTGTCTGAAGCAGCATTAGGACAGGTAAAGTATCTCACCTGTGTGAGGTAGTGTGAGCACAGGTACAATCTTTCACCTGTAAGAGGTAATGTTGTGAAGCTCACCTGAATGAGGTAGTGTTGTGTAGCTCACCTGTACGAGGTAGTGTTGTGTTGTGTAGCTCACCTGTACGGGTAGTGTTGTATAGCTCACCTGTAGTGTTGTGTAGCTCACCTGTAAGAGGTAGTGTTGTGTAGCTCACCTGTAAGAGGTAGTGTTGTGTAGCTCACCTGTAGTGTTGTGTAGCTCACCTGTAAGAGGTAGTGTTGTGTACTGTAGCTCACCTGTACGAGGTAGTGTTGTGTACTGTAGCTCACCTGTACGAGGTAGTGGGAACACAAGCTGAGCAGCTCCAGCAGCTGCAGATGGCTCCCAGCAGATAACACGTCCTGAATCACCCCCGGCTCCAGCACAATCTGCACACACACAACAACAGCCTTGACCATCTGGCCGCTACTACCTTGTAACAGGAATCGAGAACACTGTGTATTGCACGGTTTACCTATGAAGTTACCAGAGGAACTGGCTTCAAGAAGTGCCTGCGCATATTCTTTACTCTATTTGATCTCAAAAGCGCTTTGCTTGCATGCACAGCCATTTGAAACACAGCTCACCACCTCTAAGCCCAGCAGGAGTGGGTTCATTATAAACCTGCATATCTCTTCCCAGTGGAGGGAGCAGTTTGGTTGCTGAGAAGGTTCTTTAGTTGCATGGAGCTTTTTGAAGGATATTGGAACTTTAGAATAGTGGATCTACTCCCCCCAGACAGAAGAGCTGGAAGACATCCTACTCCTAGCTCAGAGAGACAGACAAACAGACAAACAGAAAGACAGACAGACAGGTAGAGACATAGAGTGATAGACAGATGGAACATATCAGGCAGAAATATGAGAGAGAGAGAGAGAGAGAGAGAGAGAGAGAGAGAGAGAGAGATGGAACACATGAAAAAATTAAACAGACAGAAAGACAGACAAACAGATAGAGTGAGAGAAGGCAGAGGGAGAAGAAAACAGACAGAAGGAACACATCTGGCCAAGTAAGCCGGCCTGGATGAGGGCTAGCTCTGGCCCGGATATGTCTCAGATCTGGCCCACATGCTAGGGCCTCAACACAACACCAGCTGCCATCTGGAAAATATGTCACAACAGACCGTCTCTCTAACATACGCTTCACTACGGCGGCTGTGTGTGTTCATGTGTAGAAATTCACTGTAAACACACACGTAT
>NC_084999.1:6600953-6685953 GCF_963854185.1 Sardina pilchardus | reverse complement strand
TTTATCCTCTGAGCTCCTTTATCCTTTGTGCCGTCTTTTTCTCTCCTGCAAGGCTGCCGGCGCAGCGCGGCACAGCACAGCACACCGCTGCTCCATATGAGCCGATCCCTCCTCCTGCTCTATTTCAAGCACACAGCCCTACTTTCAGAGGGTGACCCGACCTCGGTTCACATTGTTTAAAAACGAAAAAAAAAAAAAGACCAAAGTGTCTCGTTAGGGCAGAAACCCTTGCGGAGGGAGACAGTGTGGGTTGTGTTAATTAAACTCTTCCTGGTTGAGTGACCACAAGCCACTCACGCAACCTGGAGGGGTGTGTGTGTGTGTGGGTAACAGTGTGTGTGTCTGTGTGCATATGTGTGTGTCTGTGTGCGTGCTTGTGTGTGTGTGTGTGTGTGTGTGTGTGTGTGTGTGTGTGTGTGTGTGTGTGTGTGTGTGTGTGTAAATGTGTGTGTAAATGTGTGTGTGCGTGCTTGTCTGTGTGTCTGTGACTGTGTGCGTGTCTGTGGCTGTGTGTGTGTGTGTGCTTGCGTGTGTGCGAGTGTGAGTGTGATTGAGGACAAGGTCAGTGCGTAAGGATAAGAGGCCACATGGACAGAGGGGTGACTTCTAACCTGAGGGCAACTTTGGGGAGGGAGGGAGGGGAGGGGGGGGGGTGTTGCAGGAGACTCATGGGAAATGACCGTGACAAATGAACCCTTTTAGCACATCAGTAGCAGCAGCAGCATCAGTGGCAGCAGCAGCACAGAGCAAAGATTTAGGAAAGCAAAAACCTTGAAGCGGAACGAATACCAGTACTCTATGATCTTTGGATCAGACTGTGAAGACTTTGACTTTGACTGCCTTACCAAAACTCTATACGCGCTATGATGCTCTAAAGTCAATAATGCATGGCTCCATTATAGCATGCAGGTTTGTGTGTGCTGGTATGGCACGGATTATTGCTTATATTTGTCAAAAATACTATACTTAAAAAATGGCATTATAATAGCACTCCAGTAGACCATAAAGTACACTGCTTCTTCACTATTACGTAATGCTTCTGTTAAGCATGCACTCTCATTTGCATACGCACCTCTTGTGCTGAGCATTCAATTTGGGCTCTGAAAGAAAAGGATCCAGAAGGATTAACATTCCACATGACATGACGTCCTCACTGACGAGCACTTCCTCCATCGCTTAGCAATAAGAGATCACCACAGCCAGCCACGCCACGTGCCTGGGGGGGGGGGCGGCCAGGCGGCCATGTTCTGTGTGGCCTGGTGACTGTCTGGCCCTATTCCGTGGGTTCGGGGGTGTTCCCATGCTGCCTTGCGCGCTATTTCGTTCACGCTGCTAAGGCAGTCTGGAAACTACCTCACAATTTTTTGCCTGATATAGGGGACCAACCAATCACAGAACGGGGGGGAAAGCAAGACCATGATGAGCTATGCACAGACGCATTTGATAGTCATCCGTGGCGCCCAATGAACGGATCTGGGCATTTTTTTTTAAATAAGAAAACTAAACGTCTGGTTGCCAGACCACGTCTCATTTGAGAAGTGGTAGGTGCTAGCCAGGCTAGGCCTGGCTCCACCTGTCTACGTACTTCTGCTTTTCCCTACAGCACTCCGTCTGGAATAGCTTGATCCGCCCTCGTTTACCAGCAAACAGAGGGCGTTCTGAGAGCGATCACGTCTAAGTTGCAAGCCTATCATTATCGTTGTGTGTGTCCCTAGTTAACATACATCATTACCAAACGTTAGTGATTGTTTTGAAGGAACTCCAATGGTGTCAAACTTCAGGCAAGCGTCCACCAACCCGGACATAAACGTTTGCCAATGGATGTAGGCCAGACTCTAGTCTCTGCGAAGTCAGACTAGCGTGTTCAGCCGCATTCCGCGGGTTTGGATGTACCACAGTCCCACTCTGTATGTTTGGTGGCGCCGTTCGTTCGGCCATATTTCCCCGGAGGGATTAAGAGGTAGTGTAACTGGATGAGATAGCAGGAGACAGGTGTTGAGGAGCGGAGGGGCTTTAGCCGCGCTGCACGCTCGCTCACGCTTCATGGAGCTTCCCATTACCATCTGTCCTGTCGTGCCCTGCCCTGCCCGGGCCCTGCTGCCTCCCCCGCCAGACAGGGGTTGTGGAGGGTGAGTGTGCGGGGCGAGTGTGCGGGGCTCTGGATGTGGGTCTCCATTACGGTGAGTGTGTGTGCTTCACTGGTGGGGAAACGGCATCAGTCAAATGTGAAATCCTCATTTAGAGATGCAGACAGGCGTGTACTCACACAAGCACACATACTCTCTCCCTCTCTCTCTCTCTCTCTCTCTCTCTCTCTCTCTCTCTCTCTCTCTATCACACACACACACACACACACACACACACACACACACACACACACACACAGGTATCTTGCAAGGGGAACAAATAATAGGAAAAAGCGTTTACTAATTCCAGCAGACATACAGACTTGATAAGCTTTAAAACATATGCATGCACACACACACACACACACACACACACACACACACACACACACACACACACACACAAACACACAGAGGATTTTGTACTTAGCCTACCTCTGTATATGGCTGTCAGACTGTTTTGTCTATTGCTTTGTGCTGCTGTATCAAATTCTGCACGGCAACCACAAAGTGCATCAAGACAAGATTGTGATCTGATACGTCTCTGTGTTTGTAAAACTGATCGCAGCATCAAAGCCATTCTCTAATAAAGAATTAGTCACACACATCTACTGTACACAACTGTTGCCACAGTGTCAGCAATGTCTTGTCTTGACTTTCATATGAAAACACCTGTGGCAAGAGATGTCCCAGGTAAACAAACAGATGAAAAACAATAGAGATCAGCCCTCTGCACAGCCACCCCACACACACATTCACACATACATAAACACACACACACACACACACAAAAACACACATACACACACACACACACACACACACACACACATACATACATACCCCCACACACACACACACACACACACACACACACACACACACACACACACACACACACACACACCACTCTCCGCTCTATTGCTCCTCTGGGTTGGATAAAAGTCAAGCTACCTAGCCTGAATAAATCCCTCCTTGGACTCGGGCATAATCCCCCCCCCCCCCCCCCCCACCCCCACCCCCGGCCGTTTCCAGGGAGATTTATCTCCCCTCCACATTAATCTGCTCAGCCTCCCCGAAAATCAAATCTCACTAGAACTACTGCCGCCGCTGCCGCTGCCGCCGCCGCGCTCCCTGGGATGGGCCTCCAGGAGCCGCTCATTTCCTGTGCTCTCCACCTGACTGCTCACACACTGCCTCTCCTCTCCAAATCCTCTCCTCCCCTCTCTCTCTCGCTCGCTCTCTCTCTCCCCTTCCCTCTCTAGTTCTCTCCTCTCCTCCCCTCTCTCTCACTCTCTCTTGCTCTCTCTCTCTCTCTCCTTCCCTCTCTAGTTCTCTCCTCTCCTCCCCTCTCTCTCACTCTCTCTCTCTCCTTCCCTCTCTAGTTCTCTCCTCTCCTCTCCATCCTCTCTCCTTTTCTCTCCTTCACTCTCTCCTCTCCTCCACACTCTCTCCACTCCTCTCTCCTTCACTCTCTCCTCTCCTCCACTCTCTCTCCTCTCATCCTCTGTCCTTGACTCTTTTACTCTCCTCTTCTCCACTGTCTCCTCTCTCCTTTTCTCTGTTTTCCACTCTCTCTCCTCTCCTCTCCTCTCTCTCTCTCTCTCCTCACTCATGTCTTCTTCTCTCCTCTCCTCTCCTCTCCTCTCCTCCCCTCTCTCCTGTCTTCTTCTCTCTGCTCCTCTCTCCTCCCCTCTCCTCTCTCTCTATCTCCTCACTCCTGTCTTCTTCTCTCTGCTCCTCCACTCTCTCTCTCTCTTCTCTCTCTCCTCACTCGTGTCTTCTCTTCTCTGCTCCTCCGCTCTCCTCTCTCTCTTCTCTCTCTCCTCACTCGTGTCTTCTCTTCTCTGCTCCTCCGCTCTCCTCTCTCTCTTCTCTCTCTCCTCACTCCTGTCTTCTCTTCTCTCTCTCCTCACTCCTCTCTCTTCTCTCTCTCCTCACTCCTGTCTTCTTCTCTCTGCTCCTCTGCTCTGCTCTAATCTCCTCCTTGCTCCTTGTTGCTGTGTGCATGAGGCTCACTTGTAATCCACATTACCAGTCACCTGCACCTAATCTGTTCTTAAAGCATTCCCCAAATGCACGCGTGCGCGTGCACACACACACACACACACACACACACACACAAAGAAAAACACAAAGAGGTAGAGGAACACATATGCACACTCACAAATGCAAACAAGCATAAACACACACACACACACACACACACACACACATACTGTATCTATCCACAAAAGATTCTATTCACATTGGAGGACAGAACAGACTCTGTTGTGTCGTCACAGGGCTATCATGGCTGCTTGCATTCAAGTGAACCTCAAACACACACTCACACAGTCACTAACACACTCACTCACACACAAACACACACACGTGCATACGCACAAACCCATGCACACACACACGGGTAAACACACACACACACTCACATACTCACTAACACACTCACTCACACACAAACACACACACGTGCATACGCGCAAATCTATGCATATGCACACGCACACGGGTAAACACACACACACACACACACACACACACACACACACACACACACACACAGGATGCTATAGCAGCATGAAAGGGAAGACAGCAGACTGCAATGAGGAGCTTAATTCACTTGACTGCTCCAGCCAGACGTAGTGCTTTCAAACGCAGGAGCTCCTTAATGACTGATTAGACTTTGGCCAGGCACCAATCTGCGTAGAGTGCTCCTCCTGCCCACCCCCATACACACACGGTCACATCCACGCACACGCCCACACACACATGCATGCACACACACACACACACACACACACACACACACACACACACACATACACACACATACAAACATCCACGCACACGCCCACACACACACGCATGCACACAGACTCTCACACACACACACACACACACACCTAACATCTGCTCAGGCTAAATAAGGCACCACACTAAGGACAGACATAAGGAGCTACAAGACAAAGGTTCTCCTAAATAAAATGGCTGTGCCCCAGGTGGTAAGTTGGTGAGGCCACAGCTGATACTCCCACAATCTGATGACTTTGCTCGGGATAGATTGAACACATAGACCCAAACAGGATTTCCGCTGACATTAGACCGACATTAGATCAACTCTGATTGATACCGACCATTAGATTTCTAGCAATATCAATTCAGCTTTTTCCATTTGCGATTACCTCCGCTACTGGCCTCTATCTCGTATCCATCTCCCCTCAGAAGTGTCCCGGGGATGCAATCTACGGACACGGATGAGGGACAGGATCGTGGGACGTGACGGGGAACTTACCCTAAAGTAATCGCTGCACGCTGCCAGCACCGCCTTGTGGGCATGGAACTTCTGCTCCCCGGCAACCAGTGTGACGTCACAGAGGAGGCCGTCCTTGCGCTGCTGGTTGAGGGCGGAGAGCACGGAGTCCTGGTGCGACTTGGACTGACACAGCCTCTGGCCCGTCAGCAGCTCCTGGGAACTGAGGTGGAGACACACGCACACACACACGCACGCACGCACGCACGCACGCACACACACACACACACACACACACACACACACACACACACACACACACACACACACACACACACACACACACACACACACACACACACACACACACACACACACACACACACACACACACACAGTCATTGCAGTAATGATACATGATGTTTTGTTTTGTTTCTTTTACATACTACTACTTGTACTACTATATGTACTAAGAAATCCTTTGGCAATACAATTGTATTTTTTGTCATGCCAATAAAGGTAAATTGAATTGAATTGAGAGAAGGATGAAAGAGAGAGAGAGAGAGAGTGAGAGAGAGAGCAACAGGGACAAGAGAGGGAGAGAGTTAGAGAGTTAGAGAGTGAGAGAGAGAGCAACAGGGACAAGAGAGAGAGATAGAGAGTTAGAGCAGGGGAGAGAGCAACAGGGCCAAGAGAGAGAAAAAGAGAGATAGAGTTAGAGAGAAAGAGCAACAGAGACGAGAGAGAGAGAGAGCAACAGGGACATAGAAGACAAGAAAGGATAGAGGATATCAAAATAAAGAGAGAGAGAATGAGAGAATGACACAGGAAAGAGAGAGTTAATGTGTTGTTTGCTTGTTTCCTTAACCTTGTTTGCCTGTTTCCCCTGTGCAAGAGGGGAGGGGATCAGGAGGATGCTTCTCTGAGCAGACCTCTGAGTCCACAGGCAGTGTCTCGCTGTGAGACTGTGAATCCATCTCCCCCCTCACCCATGTGATCAACACATGATCGTAGTATTTATGGTTATGGTTATGGTTATGGTTATTGTTATTTAGCAGACGCCTTTGTCAAAAGCGACACATGAATAATAACAACACAAATTAAATGAACAGTGAACAATTACAAAAACAAAATTAAAAATAAAAAAAAAAGAACTAAAACTAAACTAACAACATTCATGGCGCTGCTCTTTTCCACACTCTTTATTCTGTACGAACTCTCTCAACCAAAATTTCTTTCTCTCACTCTATCTATCCCTCTCTCCCTTCCTCTTTCTCTTTATCTTACACATATCCAATGTGGCTTCCTTGAATAAGGGGCAAAAAGGTCCAATTCATTCATTTATATCCGTCTTGGTCTTTGTCTTTATCAGTGTTAGTCAGCACTTTTTACTTAAGCCTTTACATGCTGAAACGTTTCTGATTGAATACTTCCAACACATTTCCTGTATTCTTTAATAAATATACTGAGAAGTGAGTAATAGAATGGATATTATATCACTGCTATAACTAAACAAATGGTGGCCTAAGACGTTTGCACAGCACTGTATAAACACATACACACATGCGCATGCAAATAAAAAAAAAAACAGAGAAAGACAGAGCTGCTAAGTAAGTGGGTTAGCAGGCTAAGAAATCCTCCATGAACTAGCGGTTACAGGGAATTATAGGTCAACAACACAATCCCTCTCCAAAAACAAAGGCCTACATTATCCTGCTGCTCTGAAGCCATCAAATCTAGAATCTGCTACAGTTCAAAATAATATTCACACATTGGTATCTGTTTTTCCACAGATGATAGCTCACCACTGTATCTGCAGTGACTGCATTTCCACTGCGTTTCATTGTACCCACACTTGGTAGTCTTCTCCTCTCCTCTCACGCTTGGCCAGGATCCAGCTCTGATTCATATCTTTGAGAGTGAAATGACTCCTTGCCCATGTATATTCTACTGGAGCCAGATAACACTATAAGGAATATTATCTTTGGTTTATTTCTCCAGAGAGCAGCAACCTGGCCATTATCAGAAGAGATGTTCTCTCTCTCTCTCGCTCTCTTTCTCTCTGTCTCTCTTTCCAGTAGTTGCAATGTCTACATTTTAAGCAAGTGTACAGTATGCAAGTCTTTTAATGCATTTCTGAATCCCACAAAAGGTGGGTTTGTGAACATCAGTGTTAATGAACTTTAGCAAACTGTCAAGAAACCAGACATGCCTGCACCCTTAATCCAAGCATGAGAGACTGAAGGGCAACTGTCCAGGTCTTCAAGTGTGGACACTGGAACTCCTTGAAACTCTATCATCACAAGACCTACATCGCTAGAGTTTCTGCGCCTATGAGAACAATGGGCCTCAAACAACCACTTTCTTAAAAAACGCCACATCACATGTTGTCTATATCCATAGTGCTGGGGAAGGATGGGATATAGAGACCTTAAATCAGGGACAAACAGTGTAGCAGACAGGAGCCGAACTGGGATGTGCTTTCCAAAAACGTTGCTGAACAAATACAATAGATAGCCTATAAATGACAGAAAGATAGAAAAAGTATCATTTCAAAAGCTCTCTCTCTCTCTCTCACTCTCTCTCTCCGGTTACCAAGGCAGCTGTTCAATGACAGCTTTGGGAAACACAGTCCTGGTCCAAAAACCAAGCCAGACCCATTTCAGGATCTGTCCAAGAGAGTCATTCGCTTTGTGGGGAACCACAGTGAATTGAGACACAATAACAACCTACCCGAGAGGAGGCTCGGAGGGCATTCTCCTGTTGGGGGTGGATGGAGTCAGGGAGGAAGTTGGGTCTGGCTTATTGACACTTATCGTGATAGCTTCACTGAGTCCGTCCAGTAGCCTAAATAGAGAGCGAAAAGAGAAAAGTCCATCAACGTGAGAGCTCAAGTCACACAGAATGGTCACTGACTTCAATTCAATTCAATTAAATTTTATTTATAGAGCGCCAAAACATTACACATGTCTCATGGCGCTTTACAGAGTGTTAAACCTTCAAAGAGAGCCCATGAGCAACAGGGGCAAGGAAAAACTCCCTAGAATTGGAGATACATGTAGGAAGAAACCTCAGACAGATCCACGACTCAAGGGCCCAACCCATCTGCCTAGGGTCAGTTACAGTAGAGTAAAGTCATTTGTAGTATCAGAAGGTTCAAACAGTCCAGTATAGGGAATAACTAGTCCATCAGTAATCCATTAGTAATTTTGGAGGGTAATGGGTCGCTGGGCTCAGATCGGCTCAGATCCCTTGCAGAGACCAGGGGGACCTGGTGAGCAGTGGGCACGGCAGGACCTGGTGAGCAGTGGGCACGGCAGGACCTGGTGAGTAGTGGGCACGGCAGGACGTGGTGAGCAGTGGGCACGGCAGGGCCTGGTGAGCAGTGGGCACGGCAGGACCTGGTGAGTAGTGGGCACGGCAGGACGTGGTGAGCAGTGGGCACGGCAGGACCTGGTGAGCAGTGGGCACGGCAGGACGAGGGGGTGAAGGAGCCCTAGAGCACTGGCATGGACCGTAATCTTGATTCACTGCCCGGCCGCAGACAGACAGACCCAGACAGGAAGGGCAGGCTGACCCCAATACTCACCCAAATGAAGCATCGCATGAAAAATTGCAGCAATCACACACACACACACACACACACACACACACAGAGAGAGACACACACAGAACACACACACACACAGTCATACACACACACACACACACACACACACACACACACACACACACACACACACACATTCGCACATACACACACACACACACACACACACACACCAAGCAAGAGATAAATTGTACACTCCGAACACACAACACACACATAGACCACTTGTATCTGGGGCAGCGCAACACTATGTTGTCGGATTCTACAGCATGACACACATCACCAGTGTGGTGCTGCTGAGTGTGTGTCACAGCCCGTAGTCTACTACAGCACTCACCCAGTAGCTGGCAGTGGTGGTGCATCCGGACACAGAGCGGTCCTTCTTATTGGTCATGCTGGTCAAAAGTAGGCTGGTTCTCAAGTCTGAGACATGGCTCTGGTAAACCCTCACAACCCTGCTGATCCACAAGGCCATACAGGTGACGAGATCCTGGACTCATGTGCCTCTGGGGTCCTCCCCTCTCCCGGCCATGTCCCAGGGGCTATTGATCCGACGACACGACGACCTTCAGAGGCCTGTTGGCTGTCACCTAAGGGCAGAATCAAGAATAGGGGCAGGCAAAGAGATTCTTAAAATGTGTCATCGCTGAATCATGCATCTACTACTTTAGAAATGTATTTTGTTCAAACGACAAGGGCAAAAAAATACAGATAAACAATCAACTTTCACATTTTAAACCAACAAGGTGATATGAACCGTTGTAGCCTACTTGACCGTGTGTCAGTCTGTTTATCAATAAAGGCTCTTAATTGATTTTACACATCACATAACACTTTATTGATATTAATATTGCAGAATAATGGCCTTACTGCATTCCCTACGTTGCCACTTTTCACCACTGATGAACAACTGCATTTTCTGCAAGCATGATTTATTTTGCCATGTTTTTTTAACATCCATTGCGAAAGAGATTAATCGATGGGCAATCGGATAGATTAACCTGGTCTACGATGGACACTGAGGCTGATTTTCGCGGAGGGCATCACCATGCTGTATCCCTTCACCATCACTTTTAAATCTCAGCTCTGCTGTCAAGCGCAACCGCTGACTCCGAAACACATCTGGGCCGGAGTCAGCTACTATCCGGGTAAGGTTTCCTAGCAACTGTCCAGCTAAAGGGATTCGTTGGGATAGTGGATATATCGAGGCATAAACCTCCGCTTCGCCTGCAGTGCGAGCGGTGACAGCATGCGCATTCAAAGGGACCCCCGATGCCCCGTTTGACAGGAGCGGATCAGGCTCGACAAATATTAATACTACTGGCACTAAGTCCTCTACGGGAAACATGATACCCAACATCATCCAGATATGCACTAACCTTTCTTCCTTTCGCTCTTCCTCCTCAGTCGCTCGGATCCCAGTGGCCGTAGCTGATGCGAAAACACCTCATTCAGGCTGAAGGGAGGTTGCGGCTGCAACTGCAACAACATACATATCCTGCCTGCGTAACAGTTGAGTCCTGTCCAGTGTACTCTGCAGGCATACAGTGAGTGTATTAGCTAAATTGTAACACCGTAGCCCCGCCTATCCGAAACGGTCACATGCGTTTTGGTCATGCGGGATACAGCGACACCCAGAGCCAGAACCACTCCACATAGTTATCAGTGATTTGGCACACTGCAGCAGAGGGTCACCAGACACCGGCGCAAGTGCTATGAATACAGCCTGTAGATGACTGTCATGTGAAACCGTTGGACAACATTATCTCTCGCTCTCTCTCTCGCTCTCTCTCTCGCTCTCTCTCTCTCTCTCTCTCTCTCTCTCGGTGCGTTTCGCTCTCTCTCTCTCTCTCTCTCTCTCTCTCTCTCTTTGTGTGTGTGTGTGTGTGTGTGTGTGTGTGTGTGTGTGTGTGTGTGTGTGCGTGTGTGTCGTTACATGTGTAGGCCTACCAAGTCAGGACCATCGTTCACTTTTCGGCAAATGATTGTTTGGTATAGACAATGCGGTTTTATACCCGTCCTCCTGCCCTCAGATCAGATAGCCCGTTCTGCCTGCATGTGGAGCGCACATTGATGAGACAGGTCATGACATTTGAAACCACGTAGTGGCGCTCCAACCGTAAGAGCATAACCTAGTCTAGGTTAGACCGTTATACATAAGCGCGCGCACAAAAGCTACTTTGTGGGTGAAGAAGCCTATCCAACTCGTAATTACGCTACAAAGTTTCGCCACGGCAGAAATTTACCCACCAATTATAATGGCGTTATATCTGTCTTGACCAAACACCAGATGACATGCAGTTGATAACGGAACTGAAAGTGCCCCCCTCCCTTATTGGACTTTTCTAGCAGAGTTGCTCGTCGCCAGGTTGGCATTTCTGATTGAAACAGGAAAAGGAACGCGTCGCAATGGATAAATTCAAGGTTGTGATGAACTTGCTCCAAAAACGGCAAACGACCCTTGGATTCGGTGCGATTCCGTTACTGACAGCGGGCGCGGAGCATGCGTTTTCTAATTTTGCCTTCAGGTGTCCCTGTAGCGAGTGGAACTTTCTCTATGGGACTGTGTCACTTCTTGTGCCGGCCGCGGCTTTGCTTATACTCGGGTACATGTTAAGCAACAAAACGTGGAAGCTTTTCACAGGTTTGTGTCTGAAGAGGCATAAACTTTTCCGTTTCAAATACTTGTGCGGCTGTTTAACTGTTTTTACTCAGATCACAATGACCGCTATGGTGGCACCTGTCTCCTGGATCGCAATAGCGCTTCTTAACGGTGTTTATTTTGAATGTATAGTGACGGGCACTAATATCACTCAGTTGAAAAGCTACCTGTGCAGTGACAGATCAGACAGTTGCAGGACACAGCTCTACAAGTTGCCGTGTGATAGGACATCGATGTCGGCGGCGGACAGAGAAGCTGTCCTTACAACCATACGCGCGCAGTCTCAGGTAAGTGGAAGAGAACTCGATTTGTTTGTTATGGTAACATAATTGTTTCTTGGCAGAAGGTGTGAAAGCTTTAATGAATGATTGCAGAGACAAATACAGTGATATGGGGTTTCTGGTAGGCTTATGTGTAACTAGCCCTCTGCCAGTAAACTATTCTGTTCCACAGGTCACCTAATACCATATGACTAATGTATGCGCTATTATTAATAATGACGAAGAGGAGTCAACAGTCAATATCATCATCATCATCGTCGTCTCCATACTTGTTGTCATTAGTGGTAGTGTTTACAGTAGGCTAATATAAGTGTCCCTTACGAAAATTCACTATGGTTTCCTATGGTTTTAATGCAGTAAATAGTTTTACAATGGCACCCCATGGTGATGATCGCCATTCTCTTATAGTACTACTATGGTTTATGCATTCTTCATAGTAGCTTTGGTATCACCATTGTTCCCCTATTGCATTTCATGATGGCTGTAGCAGGCCTACTACTATGGTTTTAACATGATAACCGTATAGGCATAACTGTTTAACAGTCGATGAAGTTGAGTAAGGAATAACATGGTTATACCTTCTGTGGTTTATACCTTCTTATGAAGACCATGGTTTAACTTCTGAGGAAAACCATGGTTTATACCTTCTGAAGAAGCCTCCTTCAAAGAAAATTCAACCTTGCGGTTTGAGTTGAAGTTAGTGCAGTTGAAACCTGGTGTGAAGATAGCCCAATCATGAGGGCGCAATATCTAAGAAAGTTATGCATGTCAAATAAATGGGTTGGCCACAGGTCTGCAGGTGTCCTTTGGCCAAATAATGCAGAATCAGAAGGGTTTACTCCTTGTGAATGTCCATTTTGAAATAGAAGCAATGACTTCTGGTCTAAAACTAGCAAGGTGACAACATGAAAGACGTGCAAAAACTTGGCAAACAAAAGGAGATTTTATTGACTGTTCTCACTAGCAGGCTAACAGGTGTCTGGATCGTGTTATTGGCAATGTCACAAGCCTACTGTGTGCAGGTTTGACCCCTGCCACAGCTATAAGCCTGCAAAGTACATGGCCTTGGTTGTCTGTTTGGACGACAGGCATGCTTTACTTTACTCCTTGACCATATAAGCAGGAAAATGACATTGATAATACCAAATGAACATACCTGAAAAACCCTGCAAATTCTGTCATACGGTGGTTTAAATTTGGGTGTGTGTTTTGGCATTCAATGAATCAGTTTTCTAAGGAAAATGACTAATGATTAATGAATGTTAATTTGGCTGTGCCGCTCTCTGCCCTGCAGATCCTGGGCTGGTTGGTGATCGCCTCCATCATGTTCTTCTCCCTGCTGTTCACCTGTCTGGCCAGGTGCAACTCTCCAGTGAGCTACCTGCAGCTCAAGTTCTGGAAGACCTACTCTCAGAAGGAGAACAACTTCTTTGACAGCTATGCCACGGAGCACGCCAAGAAGCTCGCCGAAAGGAACATCAAGAGTTTCTTTGAACTGAGCACGCCAGAACCTCAGCCGACTCCTCCGAAGATCGCCTGGGAAAAGGTCTCCAGCTTCTACAAGTTCAGGACCATGGATAAGTATTACAGCACAGTGCACAAGTACGTGGAGACTTGCAAGAACCCTGAGAACCCCGCGAGAGTCCTGTCAACAAAATCAGGCGAGGGGGATCTGGTCAATCCAGCGGCCCTGGCCTTTTTGGATGAGGGCATGATGCTGTGAGGGACTCAGATCCAAAAAATTGTTGTCAGTCTTTTCCTCAATGCACTCCATTTCCATGTGATGTGATTGTTTTTAAAATAATGTTTGGACATTCTTCGAAGACTTTATACGGAGGAAGAGTGTTTCTTCAGTGATCATGCCATTGTATGTCAAATCATTAAGCTCAGGTATATTATGCAACGTGTCAGTTTATGGTAATGATAAAGTTTACAAAGACATACCAAGTTTGTGCCTTATGTGCCTTAATGGAAACGTACAGCATAAAAGATTCTTTGTTCTATCTGCTGCAAAATCCTGCTGTTTTTTTCTGTATCTGTGGTCTGATTTTCTTTTTCTACTTCTCCCTCTTGACTTCCTTCTATTCACATCTCTTCTGATTTGGTCTATGGTGGCGTAGCACTTCGAGATCATTGAGTTGATGTAAAGTGCATTAGAAATAAAATGTTATTATTATTTATTATTATTGTTTCAGGCCTCACATCCGTCCTGTAGGTTTACTGTATGTAGTGAGACTGTGAGAAAGACAGGTGAGGCTTAATATGTGCATTAAAACACAGCATTAAATGTGCAATGTGAACTTGAATGAAATTTGGCCAGTAGCCTACAGTATAAGTGTAAAAACGTAATACGATAATGCAGATATGCACTCAGTGAGCTGATAGGATTTCCGATGTTCTAAGTGATTGTTTTTCTTGGTTGTCAACTCAGTTTCAGTTCCACTTCCTCGGAACTTCCTGTGTGAGTAAAGGCAATCGTGTTCAAACAGATTTTATTAATGGGACAATTGTGAGTGGTGTATCGCAATAAATGCTGCACCATGATCTGCAACGTATGCATCAAATCATCCTAACATAAGGATCATAACATTTGATCTATTTTGACATTAAAGAGATCTGACCTGGTATCAATTTTTTACTTTCTGGTGTGTGTGTGTGTGTGTGTGTGTGTGTGTGTATATGGGGGTGGGGGGTACTTTTTTACGTAAAAGGAAGCTGGTTTTCAATGACTTCCTCTTCATATAATGTGACACAATTCATGTATAATCTTGTGTTTTCATGGTTATGTACAAGATTTCTTAATATGTGGCAAAACTGGCGGAGAGTGATCTAAAGAAAAAAAAAGCCTGTGCCTGTTACTGTCGTCATATTGTTGTGAAATGTTCGAATATGTTTGAATTCTTTGAGGTTATGTATGGCTGTGAATCTGCAGTATTCCCCAGTCCAGCTCATACATTTTAATCAGGGTTGATCGGGCCATTAGTGTTGATTCACTTAGGACAGTGACAGACAACAGTAACATTCCAACAAAAAATAGAATCTCTGACCTTGTCAAACTACATTTTAAAGTGTCTGCATGCGTGTGTACATACATGCGTGTGTGTGTGTGTGTGTGTGTGTGTGTGTGTGTGTGTGTGTGCGCGCACGCATAAATGTTGAAGTGAAGCAATCAGCGAGCAAAGCATGTATGTCACAACCCAGTTGATGTTTAGGTAGACAGAATTTGTCTGCAGACTTGTGGTCATGCCACACAAACCACGTGTATGTGTGACCTATATATAAAAAAACACAGACACAGAAGGCTGGTTGTTTTTGTTTTTTTGGCTGAGAGCGCTCTCTCTCATGCATGCACGCTGTTTACAATTACCTGTGGCATGCACTCCAAAACCAGATCAACAGGCTCTGGGCCTGTTTTGTAGCCATGTGCCTGCCTGGCTCTGCCCTTTACTGGTTGGTTGGTTGGGAGGGAGAGGAGGAGGAGTTTAAGTCCTTTGTCAGACAGAAATCCCAGGATATGATCCTTCATCATGACAGATTTGTTATGCACACTCCCTCTTCTCACAAGCCTTCCCAGAGTACGGAAGAGAGAGAAGGAAGGAGAGTGAGAGAAGGAGAGAGGGAAGGGAGGGAACAGAGGGAATAAGCAGGGAGGGGTTTTATAAAAGTGGAGGCTATACGCACAGGGGAATGCCGGATGAGATGAGGAAAAAGATGAGTGGGGGAAGTGGCCAGAGGGTGTGACTACAAGAGAGAAAGAGAAAGACCAGCTGTTTAGGAGTCGGAGAGAGAGAGAGAAAATACCGGGAGGGGCAGAAGCAGACTCGGCTATTGCAAGGCTTTCGGTCTCGGTTTCAAAGTTATGAACGAGAACCTCGGTGCGGTACATACCAGCGGGGTCTTGGTTGTTTAAGAGTTCAACTCCTTCTTTTGTACCTAGTGCATGGTAATCAACCACGTCTATGTTGAAGGTGCCAAAGACCTCAGGGGAAACAATGGATTCCTTGAAGACCGTCTTCCGCTTCCTGGCTGACCAAAAATCCACCATCGGCTACGGCTTCATGGCCATCCTCACCATCGGAGGCGAGAGGATCTTCTCCATGGTGTCCTTCAACTGCCCGTGCAACCACGGCCAGAACTTTGTCTACGGGATCACCTTCCTGCTCGGACCGGCCGTGGTCCTGCTGACCACCGGGCTGTTTGTCAACAACCGCTTGTGGAGGCTCTTCACGGGCTGCTGCCTGAACCCCCTGAAGCTTTGCCCCCGGGGCAACTGCATCGGCTGCTGCGCGGGGCTGTCCAAGGTGGTGGCGGGGGCGTGCGTGGCTCCCATCATGTGGCTGTGCGTGGCGCTCCTCAACGGGACGTTCTACGAGTGCGCCGTCAGCGGCCTGGACGACAACCTGGTCGTGCCGCTGCTCTGCAAGAACAAGACCACGCTGTGCCGGGAGGAACTGGCGCGGGTCCCCTGCGGGAGATCCAAGCTCCCGACCAATGAGAACATGGAGCTGCTTCTCATGTTCCGAGCCCAGTCACAGGTAAGCGGTAAAGACACAGATAAAGATAAAGCACAGCAGTAGTTCAGTGGTTGACAGATTTGAGGTGTTCAATTAGGTTCATGTACAGTGCCTATAGAAAGTCATCATACCCTTTTGAAATAGTTACTTTTTTTGTCTTACAGCCTGAAATCAAAACCCATTTTAAAAAAAATCTTTTCCAGTTTTATTAACAAATTTAGCTGTACAACATCAAAATAATGAAAAAAAAGTAAACAGTTCTGAAAATTAATAAAAAATGAAAAACTAGAATAACAGGGTTGGAAAAGTCATCATACCCCTGACTAAATACTTTGTAAAACTTCCTTTTGCTTTCATTACAGCCATCAATCTGTTTGGACATGTCTCTATTATAGCTTTGCACACCTAGATAGTGGAATATTTGCCCAATTTTCCGTACAGAAATGTTCAAATTTAGTCAAATTCTGTAGGGAATGGCGATGGACTGCTCTCTTCAAGTCAATCCACATATTTTCTATAAGATTTAAGTCAGGGCTCTGACTTTGCCACTCAAGGATATTCACCATCCTATCCTTAAGCCACTGTTTTGTTCTTTTGGCAGTATGTTTAGGATTATTGTCGTATTGGAAGGCGAATGACCTCCCCATCCTCAGCTGTCTAGGAGAGGGACGCAGGTTTTCCTTAAGAATGTGGGTGTACTTGGCAGCATCCATTTTCCCTTCTATCCTGACCAATTGCCCAGTTCCCGCTGAAAAGAAACATCCCCACAACATAATGTTGCCCCCACCATGCTTCACACTAGGTATGGTGTGTTTTGGGTGGTGTACTGTGTTGGTTTTCGCCAAACATTGCGCTTGGAGTTCAGTGCAAAAACACATCTGGAATATTCTGCTACCATGTGGAAAAAGCTTATATGGTCAGATGAGACTAAGATCGAACTTTTTGGAGACTAAGATTGAAGTTTTTGGACTGAGCTCCAGGCGCTAACCAAACACAGTATACACACCCAAACACACCCAAAACACACCATACCTACTTTGAAGCATGGTGGGGGCAACATTATGTTTTGGGGATGTTTCTCTTCAGCGGGGACTGGGCAATTGGTCAGGATAGAAGGGAAAATGGATGCTGCCAAGTACACCAAAATTCTTGAGGAAAACTTGCGTCCCTCTCCTAAACAGCTGAGGATGGGGAGGTCATTCGCCTTCCAACACGACAAAAATCCTAAACATACTGCCAAAAGAACAAAGCAGTGGCTTAAGGATAGGATGGTGAATATCCTTGAGTGGCAAAGTCAGAGCCCTGACTTAAATCCTATAGAAAATATGTGGATTGACTTGAAGAGAGCAGTCCATGGCCATTCCCTACAGAATTTGACGAAATTTTAACATTTCTGCACGGAAAATTGGGCAAATATTCCCCTATCTAGGTGTGCAAAGCTGTAATAGACATATCCAAACAGATTGATGTTTTATTAATTTTCAGAACTGTTGACTTTTTTTTCATTATTTTGATGTTGTACAGCTACATTTGTAAATAAAACTGGAAAAGATTTTTTTTAAAATGGGTTTTGATTTCAGGCTGTAAGACAGTGACAGGAAAATCTGTTATCCAAAATCCATTATACATACAGTATTGGATTTTTTTATATACTTACTGTATATACAGTTGTGGTCATACGTTTACATGCTAAATGTTGACTAAAAAGAGGAATCATGCTTTATGCTTAATGCTTTAATTAAAAAAAAAAAAAAAAAAAGGAAAATCCAGTTTAGGCCAGTTATTTCATGGATCCAGGATACTATGCATCCTGATAAAGTTCCCTTGGCCTTTGGAATTAAAATAGCCCTACATCATCACATACCCTTCACCATACCTAGAGATTGGCATGCATGGCGTCTTTTCAGTTCACTTCACTTTTCAGCCTATTAATTAACCGTATTTCATGCTCATTGAGCTCAATGCAAATCAGCCATGCAAATCAAACCAGGAAGAACATTTATTTATTTACAATACATTATTTCTTCACAAAGAATAGGGGTGTCCTAAAAGTTTGGACTATCTTATTTTTTAAGAATAAGGCATTTTAAGGCATTAAGATCAATTTCCAAAAGATTTGGAATTGGATTTGGATTTTTTATTCCTCTTTTTAGTCAACTTTAGCATGTGTATGTAAACGTATGACCACAACTATATATGGCGTATATAGAGTCAAGTCAAGTCATATAATAGGCAATTGCATAGATGAGCTCATGTGATATATTGCACTACTGCATGTGATATATTGCTCATGCAGTTGGTTTTCTTGTCTGGAAAACAAAAATTCTTTCAGACTTCAACAATGATGTCATTCTAATGGTATGATAAAAGGACAGCACTGCCCTGTTTCTCTCCAAACAGTTTCTCTCTCTGCTTGTGTCTTACTGGCCTTTTCATTGCACTATTTCTAGCACTTGTACATGCAGACAAATCTTTTTAATGAGAAGGTGTATGCATTGGTACTGTATATCGCAAAATTATCCCTCAATTTTTACTTGGTCTAGCATCATAACCAGTTTTGTGTTGTCTTCAGATTACACCATATTCATTTTGAAGATCTACTTGCATATCCATTTTGAAATATAATGCCTGTATTTCAAACAAATTCATTTTAGTTGTATAGAGTACATGTTAATGCTGGAATTATGTTTTTTTTTTGTTGCAGATTCTGGGTTGGGCCATCATTATAGTCTCAGCAATAGTAGGTTTGATTGGCACCTGCTACAGAAACTGTCGCTCACAGGTGAGCTACCTGCAGCTCACATTCTGGAAGCGCTACATGGAGAAGGAACGTGAGAAGTTTGACATATATGCGTCTGACTATGCCACCAAACTAGCCGATCGCAATCTCAAGAGCTTCTTTGAGAACCGAGATCCTGAAGCGTTCCCTTTCCCAAACCACCGGGCCTGGGAAGAGATCTCATCCCCGTACACGTTTACACGTGGAGAACAGTGCTACAGCACCTTGCAGCGCTACGTAGACCGCAGCGATCGAGACTACAACCCAGAGAAGAGACCCATTGTGGATATGGAGCACGGCATTGAGATGACCTAGAGTGAAGAAGAGGAGACTTGATCTTAATGTGGCACAAGAGATGCTCTCACATTAAGATGACTGCTTAGTTGAGATTGAGGGTGGGTGGATGGGTGGGTGGGTGGGTGGGCGGATATATTCATGGGTTTAGGATGATTACATTGACAGACTTCTTTGAAGTAACAATCCATACTATTAGGCTACTTCTGCAGCGATCGAAACTATAACCCAGAGAAGAGACCCGTTTTGATATGGAGCATGGCATTGAGATGACCTAGAGTGAAGAGCAGACTTCATCTCAATGTGGCACAAGAGATGACTGCTTAGTTGGGATTGAGGGTGTGTGTATGTGTGGGTGGGGGAATATATTCATGGGTTTTTAGGATGATTACATTGACAGACTTCTTTGAAGTAACAATCCTGACTATTAGGCTACTTCTGCAGCGATCGAAACTATAACCCAGAGAAGAGACCCGTTTTGATATGGAGCATGGCATTGAGATGACCTAGAGTGAAGAGCAGACTTCATCTCAATGTGGCACAAGAGATGACTACTTAGTTGGGATTGAGGGTGTGTGTGTGTGTGTGGGTGGGGGAATATATTCATGGGTTTTTAGGATGATTACATTGACAGACTTCTTTGAAGTAACAATCCTGACTATTAGGCTGCTTCTGCCCTCAGCAGCTTGTGGCTGGATGGAGAGAGAAGGCTACAGTATGCCTGAAAGTCACGTGACTGCCGTCCCCAGGGACTATATGCTGCACTTCCTCTCACATGTGGACCATTAAAAAGCACTCAGTAAATAAAGACCACGGGCCCATTTCCGCAGAAAATACTGAGGCCCATGATAGACCTCAGAATCAAAACAGCTTTTCTGTTAGTGTCTTTCCTCTTGGCAACCACGAACAATCCCAGCTTCTCCTTTCCTATTGTGCAGACTTGTGGCATTGGCGAGGTATTTCACATTCAGACGCTTTTACAAGGATGTGTGGCTGTTTGGGGAAGTTGATGGCCGTGTCATTTAATAGTTAGTGCAAATACTATTGGCCTCATGCTATACATTCCCTTTTGGTCCTAATCTGCCTTCGCAGGTATACTTTTGTTCATGATCAACCATGACCAAATCAGCATTTCTTTCTTTGAAAAGGGTAAGATTATTCTATACATCTGATAACTATGGGGTCTTCAACTGAAATGGCCACTTTCATACACCATCACATTAAATAACATAGTTCAATTTTGGTCTCAACTCACCTCAGTAAAAACTGTTAAGGTTAGCTAGCCTAGTAGTAGGGGGGATTATCAACAAAAAAGGGCCTAATCGTTACGCGTCGGATAGAAGCACCAAAATTGGTACAGACACTCTTTATGATGTATCTCATCATATCAGAAGGGGTGCCCCAGATTTCTGGTTCATTAAGGTCATTTTTTAAGGGAAAATCCAAGATGGCTGCCAGAAACGGCCTTAGGATAATAAAACATTGCATAGTTTGGGCATCTTGATTTATTCTGCTACTTTATCATTTCACATTTAATATATAGAGATGGTTAACAAATAATATATGCAAGATAACCCATGTAAACAATCTTACATGTCTATTATACAACTTTAAAGTGGAAAAAACAGGCTTAAAACGGTCAGAATGGCATGACTCCCCCAGTGAATCCTCACCTGAGTAGTTCATTATTCATTTATGCATAACATTAATATTCTTAAAAACTTTTGGAAGAATCACTTAATCATTTTCAAAAGACAGCTTATTGTTTAATTGTCCACATGAGCAGAGATCTAGCCCTAAATAGGAACACAACTCATGTTATGCTAGCGTTAGCATTAGCATTAGCCAATGTAGACCCACCAGCTGAGTTGAGTTAAAGCTGGGCAAACAAAGGTATTCCTAGGCTAATTGTGTCCCTTGGGGGTTTGCGTATTTGTGCCCTTTGGATCTTCCTGGGGGGTATTGTCGTATTCTTTTGGGCATAATGTTATTGGAACTATGAAATATAGATTTGTACTACAGTAATGGTAGCCAGCTACTAAGGTGTGTAAAATGTACATTGAGTAAGGCTGTGTCTCATTACACTTCCGTCAGTACACTGCTAATGTGCACTGACCACTTACTGCCGTAGTGCTCACTTTTGATGGTTAGTACTGTCCCCAAACTTCCCACAAAGGTGGGAGCATGAAACATTCTAAAATCTCTTAGTTAAATGCTGAAGCATTCAAAGTTCCTTTCACTTGAACTAAGGGACCAAGCCCTGTGCACCAGTGCACAAAGCAAGGTCCATAAAGGCATTGATGACAGAGATTGGTGTGGATGAACTTGACTGGCCTGCACAGGGTCCTGACCTCAACCCAATAGAACACCTTTGGGATGAATTAGATGGACTGAGAGGCAGTCTACTCATCCAACATCAGTGTGTGACCTCACAAATGTGCTTCTGAAAGAATGGTAAAACAAAACCGATAAACACACTGTGGAAAGTCTTATAAAAAAAGTCTGAAGCTGTTATAGCTGCAAAGGGTGGACCGACATCATATTAAACCCTATGGATTAAGAATGGGATGTGACTGAAATTCATATGTGAGTCAAGGCAGGTGACCAAATACTTTTGGCAATTAGTGTACAGTACTTAGGTTGCTTTTGGTATAGGGCAAAACTTTCAGGAAATACAAATCAGTAGTGTTTTCAAAACCTTGAGGAAAAGAGCAAGTTCGGCTCTCCCAGGTTTTCTCTCTTTTTCAGGTTGTGATACAACCTTTAGGGCAAAAAGTCAGCATGGGCTGCATGGAAATAATTTCCAGAAGTAACAGGTGCCTTCACTGCTATGACATTAAATATTTTTCAATTACTTAGCCAGGAAACAAACATATTTGCATTGCTGGAGAGGTACACTTGTGTTCTTTACGATAAGACAACCAATCTTGAAAAATTCAATGATCTCAGGAAGAATTTGTTTTCTCAAAAATGTCTCTCAATGGAAAATACCCCTACCACACAGGCTGCACTGATCCAGCATTCAAATAGTGCAGTGTACCAAGCTAGCATTTGGTCCAAAGGTCTGCAAGCTATCCAGTCAGTGCTTTCTCCTAAAAAATATGGATGGACTAAATTAGATGATTATTGGACACCTTTATGGACACTTTTACCAGAGGCAGCGAAAGTATGTAGAGAACTTCTTAATGTGACAGCAAAGCTGAGCCTCTCTGCCGAGTGCCGATGCCAGGATGCTGGGTTGCCTTGCACAGCATTATGCCAATGTGCTGGAGCATGTGAATAGATGAAAATATGCCGTATGAAGGCTATGACTAATGTACTACTGTAATCTTACAAAGTTACAGGGGACATGTGTGCATCATTTTATGATTTTATGAGATCTGCCTGAGGTGCTTCTCTGTGTTTACAGTATCCTTGAGATAGTTAGTGGATATATAGGTAGCCATAGTGTATTTCTTTTCATAATTTATTTTCTTTTAAGACAGTTCTTCTTACCCTAGATAGCCCTAGATATTTGGGGCATTCCTTCTAGGATGTCTTAGGATCACCCAAGGAACATACCCAATTTCAAGCTTTTTAGAGGTTGTTTAGATGGTCTTTGAATTAGCTGACAATTATGTGGCGGGCACGACCTTAGCGCAACCTTTTTCAATTTCTTTAAAAACTCACTACCTGTTAGAGATAGTTTTGGTCACCCCTTCTAGGATGTCTAGAAGGGTTATTTTGTCTTTTTTATCTATCCTTCCTTCCTTCTTCGGTTCTCCGGCTTGTTCCCACTGATCTAAAGAACACTAGATAGACTATCCCATTGTTGCTGCCCCATCATTCTTTATCTAGGAAGGAAGGAAGGGATGATATAAAAAGATGAATGAGAAGAGCCTTTAGGATCACCCAAGGAACACCAAATTTCAAGTTTATTAGAGGTTAATTAGGTGGCATTTGAAATAGCTGACAATTTTGTGGCGAGCAGCACTGCCTTTTTCAATTTCTTTAAAAACTCACTTCCTGTTAGAGACATATTGGACACTCCTTCTAGGATGTCTTAGGATAACCCAATGAACAACTTTCAGGCTTTTTAGGGGTTGTTTAGATGGTCTTTGAACTAGCTGGAATCCGCATCAATTGTATTGGCTGCCATTTTTAATTTCTTCAAATCTCACTTCCTGTTTGAGATATTTTTGGGCACCCCTTCTGGTGTGTCTTAGGATCACCCAAGGAACATGTATACCAAATGTCAAGCTTTTTAGAGGTTGTTTAGGCAGTCTTTGAATTAGCTGCCAATTTTGTGGCAGGAAGCGCAGTATTTTTTAGTTTTTTTCAAAAACCTCACTTCCTGTTTGAGAATTTTGGTGAAATCTTCCAGGATGACTTAGGATCACCCAATGAACATCTACACCAAATTTCAAGCTTTTAGGAGGTTGTATAGGTAGTTTTTGAATCAGCTTTCAATTGTATTGGCGGCCATTTTGAATTTCTCCAAAATCTCACTTCCTGTTTGAGATATTTTTGGGCACCCCTTCTGGGATGTCTTAGGATCACCCAAGGAACGTGTATACCAAATTTCAAGCTTTTTAGAGGTTGTTTAGGCAGTCTTTGAAGTAGCTGCCAATTTTGTGACAGGAAGCGCAGTATTTTTTAGTCTTTTTCAAAAACCTCACTTCCTGTTTGAGAATTTTGGTGAAATCTTCCAGGATGACTTAGGATCACCCAATGAACATATACACCAAATTTCAAGCTTTTAGGAGGTTGTATAGGTAGTTTTTGAATCAGCTATCAATTGTATTGGCGGCCATTTTGAATTTCTCCAAAATCTCACTTCCTGTTTGAGATATTTTTGGGCACCCCTTCTAGGATGTCTTAGGATCACCCAAGGAACATATCTACCAAATTTCATGCTTCTATCCGCCGCGTAACGATTTTTCACATAATCTCCCCTACTATAGGAGAATGGAGGTGTGCAGAGAAATGCTCAATAGCAATGTCCAGAAATCCTTACATCATGGGACCCTGTAGATGAGAGGTAACAATTGTTTGTCAGAGACTAATATATACTTATAAACACAGACAGGACTCATGGGCTAGTCATGTCATGGGCTAGCACAGGTAACACACAGTTACTATCAAATATCAAACACACAGACATAATAATAACAGCCATACATGCGGACATTACACAATGGTAGATAGAATTACATGGATCCAGAACAGTGCAATAATCAGGAAAAAATAGCACTTTCTGCAATGAAACATTAAATAACTTTTTGTCTATAGCGTATAATGGATGGTCTCACGCACTTGATGATGAAATGGTGTGTGTGTGTGTGTGTGTGTGTGTGTGTGTGTGTGTGTGTGTGTGTGTGTATGTGTGTGGTGGGGGGATGAAATGGTGTGTGTGTGTGTGTGTATTAATAATTATTATTAATAACAATAATATATTATTTGTAACAAATACCACTATCATATCAACATCCCACTATTTGTATAATAAAAAAAGATGTTACACAAATACGTGCATATTGTTTGTGGATTATTGGGTGCACCAGTAAACCAATATGGGTTTTGCAACCAGAGAAAAAAGATTTGTGTGCTGTAAAGAATGGGGCTTGATGCTAGAAAAAAGATTTGTGTGCTGTAAAGAATGGGGCTTGATGCTCCGGTGCCCTGTTCAGACTCGTCCTGAATGTTTGCAGAGGCTACATCTGGCTCCCACCTCTGACTCATGCAAAGGGGCCTAATCACCACACCCATAATTTCATTATATGATTCTCTCTCTCTCTCTCTCTCTCTCTCTCTCTCTCTCTCTCTCTCTCTCTCTCTCTCTCTCTCTCTCTCTCTCTCTCTCTCTCTCTCTCTCTCTCTCTGCCCGTCTGTCTATGTAGGTGATGTTTACAGTATGTTGTGTTGTTGTGTCTCTCTACTGGCTTTCTCTAACTCTACCGTAGGCCTATAGGTAACCAGCCATATAGGGAAAACTACAATCTACTGTAAATGACCCAGTTGTCCTCTGTAGGTGTGTGCAGTGTGCACGGTATTTCACCAATAACCTAGTCAGAAACAATTGGTTTGCAGTAGCCTACTGTTTATCATTGGAGCCAAAGCACAAAGCACACAAATTCATGTAGCTTCATGAAAAATGCAGGAAGTTGATGTGAGGTGTTGGCCTCCCTATATATATGTGGCATATAGCCTACACACACGCACGCACGCACGCACGCACGCACGCACGCACGCACGCACGCACGCACGCACGCACGCACGCACACACACACACACACACACACACACACACACACACACACACACACACACACACACACACACACACACACACACACACACACACAAACACAAACAAACAAAATGTAAATGTAAATATTAATGACATCTAAGTAGTTTCTCATATGTTCAATAAGGAACTGAATTCTTACCCTTGAGTAGGCCTAGGCCTAATTCTGACTGTCAAGGCTCAATGGCAAGAGGACTGCAGCAATGATGAATGAATCAGATTGTTCAGATTGTTGAAGTCACTGAGTCGGTAATCGAGGCAAATGTAAATAAGAGGTTATGAGGAATATATTGAGAATAATCTGAGTTAAACACAAGGATGTGGTAATTTATGGCTCATCTTGGAAATTTTGGGAAATTATCTAGCCTACCATGGAAGTGTGAGCCATGTGGCACCCACAGTAAAACACAAGTCTACCACTTTAAATTCAAAGGACATGCATCACGTGGTTACATCAAGGCGAAACAATCAACTTCAGAAATGTCATGCAGTTGTAAATTTGACTTTTTTTTGTTTTGTCTAGAACCTTACTTTTAAAAATACAATAATAGTCATGTGGATGAGGGAGTCTCAACTGAACATCATGTACAATTTATAACGGAATGAAACACTCCGGCCGCCACTGAGCTGCTGTAGGCTGTTGCAGGCAAAGCCAATCGAATACCACATCTAATCGATCTCAGAAGGCCTCAGTGGGGAAGACTCATTTGTGGATTGTAACGTGGTCAGTCCTAAATAGATGGACAGGAGTGATAGAAAATGACAGACTACGGAGAGGAGCAGAGGAATGAGTTGGAAGCAATAGAGTCCATTTACCCAGACTCTTACACAGGTAAACATAATATCAAAGAAAGAAGCAAACCACTGCATGGGCTAGTTAGCACTGCCAGCTAACGTACCCGAGGTGCACAGGATGAGAATGGCTATCAGTAGATAGCTACCTATCTAGCCAGTTCCTCTCAAATAGCAACTACAGAAACAGAACACTTAAGTTAAACACTCTCTAACAAACATAATTCAGCTAAATACGTAACCTTGTTTAGCTACAGTATTAGCAAATTTACGCGAGACTCCTCTTGTCTTGTTATCAAGCATGCTGCTAACATTTACATTGATATAGTTCGGGAAAGTGAGAGACACTGTTTTTCGACTGTTTATTCCGAGATCTGCCGTGTCATGTGAATGCATAGACCTAAAAGTGTGAATGTTGTCTACGAGGGCAGTTGCAACTGACGAAAATACCCCACCCAATCCCTTACACCAACTTGATCCTGTAATTGTGCGTGCACACTAGCCTGACGTTTTGTTTTATTCTGCTTCACTTCTGTGTAGTTCTGTCAGAGAATCCAGCAAGCTTCACCATCACAGTCACTTCAGAAGCAGGAGAAAATGACGAAAGTAAGTATCTATTTCTTGCTCGTTATTTTTTTCTGTTTTGTTTTGTTTGTTTTTTGTGTGTATTTTTATAGATTTGAAGGACAGGCCAATATCTCCTTATGTTGTCCAGGCTGTTGCCTGTCTAGCAGACTTTGTTTATGAAGATCAAAAGCACACAGTTCAGTTGCAGAATTTTATAACAAAGTTTAAGCTAACTTAAGCCCAGACTTTTTGTTAGCATATTGTGGTTTTTTTTTTCTTCTTCTTCTTTTTTTCCCCCAGTGTGTTGGTTTGTCTGAGAGCATCTGATGTGATCTTGGTGTGAGGTAATGTGAATGTGTCTTGTGCTTCACCAGCGGTGGAAGTGACATTAAAGTTCACTTATGTGGAGAAATATCCGGATGAGCCTCCCCTCTGGGAGATCCACGCACAGGAGAACCTGGAGGATTCGGACGCAGAGGAAGTCCTCAGTTTACTACAACAGCAGGTCTCTCTCTCTCTCTCTCTCTCTCTCTCTCTCTCTCTCTCTCTCTCTCTCTCTCTCTCTCTCTCTCTCTCTCTCTCTCGTTCTTTCTTTCTTTCTGGCATGAATCATTCTCGTTCTTTCTTTCTTTCTGGCATGAAACGTAATTATTGGCAAAGTTACAGGTATACCATAGCCTGGGTTTCCCATACTGCCTTGCGCGGTGATTTCTTTCACGCTGCTAAGGCAGTCTGGAAACTAACGCCCCCATGTTCGCCTGATGTCGGAGGCCAATCACAGAACAGGGGAGAAAGCAAGACCATGAAGAGCTATGCAGAGACGCATTTGATTGACATCCGTGGCGCCCAATGAACGGATCTGGGCATTTTTTCAAATACGAGAAAATGAACGTCTGGTTGCCAGACCACGTCTCATTTGAGAAGTGGGAGGCGTTAGCCAGGCTAGGTATACCATGTTAATAATCAACTTTATATTAATATTGGTATAAAGACAAAACATTGAATAATGAAAGGAAAAAGTAAATAAAAGGGTAAATGGTAATGGTGTGCCCCCTCTCCTCGCTGTGCTCAATCATCTTTTTATGTTAATCTTGGTTGAAGTGCGATAGAATTGTAGCATTGGCTGTGTACAACTAAATGGTTGTCACTGACAGCAGTCTCTAACAGCTAACAGCAACTAATGCATTCTTATGTAGTGTTTTGGAATGTCATCTCTGCTTCTATGCCATATTTCCTGGTAACCATGCACATCTGTCTGTTTGAATTCATTGGTTCTGTGCCTAACAAGATTTCAGCATTCCAGCAACCATTTGCTGCGTTGCGTCGTCATCTACTGTACACCATATCCATGGTTTACTTGATCTTGTTCACCTTCATGAATTACTTTGTAAACGTTTTGTGTTGTCTTTGTGTTGCAGGCAGAGGAGAACCTTGGGATGGTGATGATATTCACATTAGTCACTGCTGTGCAGGAGAAACTCAATGAAATCGTGGACCAGATCAAGAGCAGGGAAGAGGAGGCCAGGCTGCAGGCGGAGAAGGAGTTAGAGGAAGCTGAGAAGGTTCGAACAAAATCAAAGATGGAACATGTTTTTTGATGGGTCTGTGAAATGTCAAAGGACAGATGTCCACACGCCTTGTTTGGCAATTATAAGTCATTAAGGAAAGCTTTTGGGTGTCCTGTGGGAAAGATTGCAAATGTATCTATTTCAGGGGCCGGTTGCACAAAACACCTTAGTTGTTTGTCAGCCTGACCTTCATTTCTGTTAACTCCCCCAAAAAGCACACACTTCTTGCCCTTTGTGTGATGGCTCGGGTTGGTGTTGCACTGGTGTTGCTGATGTGCGTGTGTGTGTCTGTGTGTCTGTATGTCTGTGGGCGTGTGCGCTCAATAGAAAGCCTTCCAGGGTACAGTGGTGACCATCGAGAACTTCCTGTCGTGGAAGGCAGGCTTTGAGCAAGACATGGCGGAGATCAGGAAGAAGAGACAGAAAGAGGAAGAGCAGACGGGGAAGAACAAACTCACAGGTAACTGATCTTAAGGAAGCATCACCAGGTAACTGTAATCGTAGAGAAACCTCACCAGGTAACTCTAATCTAGGGAAACATCACCAGAGGGGTATTTCACAAAACCTACAGTAGATAAGGGATTAAGCTGGGATTTCTTTGGTTAGTTTGGATGCATTTAGCCTTGACTCGGTTTTACAGAAGAGATGGCACTTAAATTGCCATGAGAATTCATTCTCTGCACCTACTGTAGCCTGGTCCTGACCAGGCTAACAGCCAAGCTTAGTTCATTCTAATGGTAATTATATTATCTGATGACAAAATAAAGATCTATATACCTGTATAGTGATACTTTGTGCATCTTTGCAGTGGCAAGCGCTTTCTTAATGACGTTGCGTTGCCAAAACCAGGAAGCACTCAACCATCGGTAAAATACGTAAATTGCATTCAGTTGGTCTCACCTACTCCCGCTATGTTACAGAAATAGTCATGATTCCCCATTCAAAAAAGTAAAACTTTACTTCACTGTTAGTCTATATCTAAAGCGGTTGTTCACTTTGTGTGAATGATGCTATTTTCCACGTCTTTTTTATTCCAACAGTGAGTTATTTGAGGGAGAAATGAGAATGCGCACATATCCTGAATTACTTACACCTGGCTTGACATACAGTAGCCGCTCCTATTCATCCTGGATTGGCGTTAGTGGAACGAGTTGAGCAGGGATGACCAAACAACGCTATGTCAAGCCTTGCTTTAGCCCTTATCTTGGATGTCTTAATTCTGCTTTTGTGAAACACCCCTCAGGGGCCTATTTCACAAAACCAGAGTAAGTAGATCCAAGATAAGTGACATCACACGCGGTTGACCAAGCCTGGTCAAAGTAAACATGCTAAATACGTTTCACTAATGCTGAGCGCAGATGAGTTGAGGCGGCTAGGTCAAGCCAGTGGTAAGTTATTCGGTATGTGTGCGCGTTCTCGTTTCTCCCCCAAATAACTCACGGTTGGAATAAAAAAGACGCGAAAAATAGCGTCTTGCACACAAAGTAAACATCCGCTTTTGATATAGACTAACAACGAGGTAAAGTTTTACTTTTTTGGATGGGGAATCATGATTATTTCTGTTACATAGCGTGAGTAGGTGTGGCAGACCAACTGAATGCAAATGTACGTATGTACCCACGTGTGAGAGCTTCCTTGTCTCGGCACGCAACGTCATTAGGAAAGCGCTTGCCACCGCAAAGATGCACAAAGTATGACAATATATATCTTTATTTAGTCTTAAAACCGAATTAGTTGAAAACTCGAAAACTGTCCCCTCCACTTCCAATCAGTAGGCTATTCATCAAACGTCGGTCAAAAAAGACGCAAACAACGATTTTGTTATTAATTATAAGGCCACCATAATTTAAATGATATCTATATGGTATTGGGCAGACATTCTGTTGTGTTTTGCGAGTAAATGCAAGTAGCAAATAGTATATTAAATGGAATACAGCTGTTTCAAAAATCGCATGCAGGTCTTATTTGAATGACAGCTAGCAGAACCAATCAGATAATGTAATTACCATTAGAATTAACTTAGCTTGGCTGTTAGCCTGGTCGGGAGCAGGCTAGCTTCCAAGTATAAATTCCCATGGCAACTTATGTAGCATCTCTTTTGTGAAACCGAGTCAAGGGTAAATTCATCCAGGATAACCCAGTAAGCCTGTCTAAATCCCCTATCTTGGTTTTGTGAAATACCCCCCAGGTAACTATAATCTTAGGGAAACATCACCAGAAAAACATCTTCACTGTATTTGTTCATTAATTGAACAGTTTCAGTCTGACTTGATATTTTGCTGTGCATTATATTTATTACGTTAATGTGAAGTCCCTTTTAATTAGACTTATTACAAGCACATTCAGTTTTTGGACATTGTATCATGACATCAACATCACGTGGCTAAATGTTCATTGTTTTTATTTTGTGCATGATAGCATTTGTGTGAATTTGAAGGTGTTTAAAAAAAAAAAAAAAAAAAATCTCCCAATAACCGTTTATTTGTATGTACTGTGTGTATGTGTTTATCACCAACAGGAAAACAGTTATTTGAAACAGACCACAATCTCGACACGTCAGATATCCAGTTTCTGGAGGACGGTATGGAATCCCACCTTGTGTTGAATAATTAACTAGCCACATGTCCTGCTGCTGTTGTGTAGTGAGCGTCTAGTCAGCGTGCGTAACACACCGGGTGCCTCTCAACATCTCTCCTCGGTCCTCTACGCTCGGTCCTCCAGGCTCGCTCCCACTGCTGCTGTTGTGTAGTGAACGTCTAGTCAGCCAGCGTGCGTAACACACCGGGTGCCTCTCAACATCTCTCCTCGGTCCTCGACACTCGGTCCTCCAGGCTCGCTCCCGCTGATCTATAACTATCACTGGATAGACACTAACCCATTGTCGCCGCCCCATCATTCTTTATGTAGATCAGTGAGGACGAGGACCGAGGAAGGAAGGGAGGATGTATAAAAGACGAATGAGAGGCACCCATAGTCTAGCACTACTTACAACTTGCTGATCCTTGACTTACCACCACCTGTTGAGGTGTCCACGACCATGGCAACCTCGACAGGGGCAAGAAGGAGGCGGTCATTCCCAGCCGCGTTCCCACTGCGGACAATTCGCTACTTGCACTAAAGGCTCTAATACGCTCGTTTGTTTTCCGGCGAAGCCAGGTGTGTTTGAACCTGCCACTATTGCTAATGCACTTGCATTGTATTTGGGTGTTGCTCACTAGGTGCAACACCCAACCCTAACACTAATTACATTAGCAATAGTGGCAGGTTCAAACACACCCGGCTTCCCTGGAAAACATACAGTATGAGCGTATTCTTACAGCACTCTTTACCTTTTTAGAATTTTCCTTATTGTTTTTCATTCTTCATTTTTCAGTATTCTTGCTGCACTCTACCTTTTTAAAATGTTCCTACAGCAATTGTTGTTAGAATTGCTTTAAAAAGCTTAAAATGTTTACTGTGCTGTAAGTGACTTTGGTTAAAAAGCGTCAGCCAAATGTAATGTAATGTAACACTACTCTCTATGCTCCTATTCAGCTGGGAACAGCGTGGAGGTGGACGAGTCCCTCTTCCAGGACATCGACGATTTGGACCTGGACGAAGACGACCCGGACTTTGACCCGTTAGCGCTCGGCAGCGATGAGGACTGAAGTGACGTATTCCGCGTGAAAGGTGCAGACTGATGGGCAACGCACCGCAAAGCACCGCTGCCTGTCAGCCGCTTCCCTGTACGAAACACAGACTGTCTCCGCAATCAAGCTGTAATCTGTGATGATGCCGTATCGGGGTGTTTCTGTGCAACTCTCCCCTGTTGTGATTTCTACGCCTATGCCATTAAAGTCGTCAGCCGTTACCCCTGCCTCTCTCTCCACTGGATTACTGTGCGTTCACACCAAGAGCTTCAAAAGCTTCAAGAGCGCCGGAAATCATTCATTTCCTATGGAGAGTCGGCGTTACCGGCTTCAAAAGCGTTCCGGGCGTGAGCGTGGCTTCATGAGCTTCACGGGCGTCAAAATAAAGTTGAGCCTCAGTTAACTTTATGGTAATTAGCTGTGACACGGTTCGGCGTCAACCAATTAGAATGTCAAACTCGGAGGATTGCTGCTTGTGGTTGGTTCGAATGTTTCACGTCTTGGCTTTGAAGCTTTCAACGCTGAACTGAGTTGAGCGTCGGGCTATGAGCTTCACCAGCGATTTTGACTCTTTTGACGGTTTCGGTGTGAATGCACAGTTATAGCAGCATGTGGCATTATTAACAGAAGAAGCAGCAACGATGCACCCCTATTATGATTAATATAGCTGACAGGAGTAACTGCCTTAAACAAAACAATTTTTAAGTATCTACTCTCTACAATTTGCTCTCCGGTCACCTCTTGAAGCAGCTTTGTTGTCGTGGATCTAAACAGAAATAAACTGAATGGAAAACCAGTTACAAAATACAAGTACATCATAATGCCCACTCTAATAGAGCTCACTGCTCTGGGTTAGTGTGTGATTCACCTCGCTGTGTGTTCACTGTGTGCCGTGCGTGTTCACTAATTCGGTTAAATTGGGTTAAATGCAGAGAACGAATTTCCCTCACGGGATCAAAAAAGGATATACATATACTATACTATACTATATATACTATACTAATAGCGTGTACATCATACTGCCTGGGTAGGGCAGTGTTGATATCCATGTTGGCTTGTGCAGTAAATGCATTCTCCCCAGAGACCCAGTAAGGCCATTATAGGCACCACAAGATGTAGCTTCTGCCAGGGCTGATCAGATCATCTTGTTTAGTGTGATCAAAGATCATTAAGGGCGGAGCAAGATACTTCGTCGTAGTTCATGTCTATGGGCGCAAAACGGGGATCACTTCCTCTGCATAAAGGGGTGTGTCATGCCCATAAACTTCAATGGAAAAGTTGTTGCCTCTGCTCTGCATAAAGGGTTTTTTTTTTTACCACCCCCTCTTGCGATTCTGGTTCCAGGAAGTGGCTTCTCATGAAGTATCTTGCTCCGCCCTTAATGATCTTTGGCGTGATCAGGGTTGTGCATCAGTGTCATCGGTGGGCTGGATACAGCATGTTCAGACCTCTCTGGCTGAATAATGCTGCTGCTTGTGATACTGTTGTAGTAGCACTGTGTGACCAACAGAGGGCAGAAGCAAGTTGCCAAGACAAAAACCCATCACAGCCGACTTTACATCTGATAGAGAGCAAAAGTCATCAGAGCAGGGGGGTAATTCCACCAACCTCGCTAAAGAAGGCCGCGCTTAACAGAAAGAGCGTAGACTTTCGCTTGAGGCTGAAGCCGTTCCATTAACTCAAGTTAGCTGCATCTTGCCCTCGTTTATAGGTTTATAAGTTCAATTTGAACAGTTCACTCACAATAGCTGAGGAGAAGACACAGTCCAAATATGGGCATGGGTTAAAACAAGAAGTAGGTTGCCAGGTTTGTCCATAAGCAGATGTCCAAGTCAAGGCAGAAAAGAATAATAGTCACAATAAAACCCACTACAATTGATGCACACAGTGAAACAGTCACTAAATCAGAGTGCAAACTATGTTTACAAAAACACACACACACACACACACACACCACACACATAATGCACTGCACACAATAAGGCCCTAATGTCTTCGCTACTGTGGCACAACAGCTTTACCACTTTGGCAACAAGGGACCGGGTCACCTGTGACAAGTACAGTTCTGTGGAAGAGTGGGCTGATTGGGGTCAGGACATAAGGACAACACTGACATATTGATTCCACCTTGCAAGTATTGGGTCCCCTGATGTTTTTAATCTGTGTAGTGTAGTAACAATATAATTACATGTTTTCTGATTGGCAGCTAATATTTAAAGAGATAAAGGTCTAAAATTAAATTTGTCCCATTTTACCTCCCAATTTACCTTATCTCACCACCTACGACTTTGGCAAGGGACCTGTGACACGTCCAGTTCTGTGGAAGAGTGGGCTGATTGGGGTCAGGACATAAAGACAACAGTGGCATATTGATTCCACTGTGGCCCAGGTACATCACACAGCTAGGGACACGCAGACTGGGAGTGGATGCATGTAAAATCGGGTGGTGAGTGACAAGTATTCCTTTACAGGGTTCTGTGTCTTTGAAATGATGTTCAGAATATCAACATTGCTTTTCTTAATTGTTTGTTTGGTTTTTTTTTTGGTGAGGCATAGTTTTGCACAGACACATATGTGCGTGTTATTTGCTTTCCAAGATATGTGGGTCAAAAGCACTATTTTTGTGTCTGTTTCATACAGTGTCTAAGAGTGTAAAATTCTATCAACTATCTGTTTGAGGTGGACATCCCAGGTTCAGAGAGTAAAAGTCCTGCTAAGTATTTGATCCAACCATTTTGGAAACCAGCTCATCCTAATGAGCAGGCAGGTAGATCGGATAATTAGTGATATCCCCTGTGTTGAGTGCACAGGTAGAAAGAATATATGGCTGGACCCTTTGGAACCAGGAATGTCCGCCTCTGTTGACCAGAGCCATGACATTTCATCAATTGCATGTATTTTTATGACACAATTCTATATCATAAAATACATATCCGTTGCTAGGGTCATTTATCGAAAGATAAATTACACTTTAAGACATTATAGGATAATTTATATATGTTTTCATGTGTCTAAAATATTCAAATGTAATATAATGAACATAATGTAACACAATGAATTATGTTCACACATAATTCAGATGAACTCAAATGCTTCTGAAATCATTCCCAAACTGATCAAACCTTACACATTACATAAACTACATTTCCACAGATTGTAGAAATCAGAATAGACTCACCATTTTGAAGTTAATGTTCAAAGTGAAGTTAATCATTCCATGAGGCCAATTTCCAATTGTTTGTTTTCAGTCAACTCTGTCAGAGTTCTGATGAATTTCATGCCCATGGACATTGCTTTATACTGTAAACTGTATGGCGATCAAAGAAACATTGATTTGAAACATGACCTGGTATGAAAATATCCTTTTTTAGTCATGGAGAGTGTACCAGATGACAGATTCAGCTCATCAGATACAGAAAAACTTCATCATGACCCAAAACTGGTTCCTCTCAAAGGTAGGTGATGTATTTGGATTTAAATCTGATTAGAAATGCTCTGCCCTTTTAGCCCAACTAGGACACAAGGTGATTTCTAATTTCAAATCTTGCACCTTGGTAGCCTAATCCCTAAATTGTTCCATTGTGAGTTTAATTGGTGAGTTGCTGAGCAAGAGTGGTGAGAAAATGTTAAAAAAGCCATGCTTTTTTGCCACAAAGACAACTGAAGGCAACTAAGTGGTCAATCAGCAGCATCAAGCTAGTCTACCTGGTCTGCACGGTGCTTAACAGCTTATCAAAATTCCTTGGCAGTGTCTGTACACTGTGCCTGCAAGTGCAATGTGCAAGTGCTATGAATACAGCCTGTAGATGACTGTCATGTGAAACCGTTGGACAACGATCTCTCTCTCTCTCTCTCTCTCTCTCTCTCTCTCTCTCTCTCTCTCTCTCTCTCTCTCTCTCTCTCTCTCTCTCTCTCTCTCAGGCAGACAGACTGGAGTGGCATATGTCCTGTATGGCCTTTTGATCCTTCTCTTACTAATCCTACTGATGGTCACTGGAAGTAAATGTAGGCTACTGCTACACACCTGTCTCTTAGGCTACCTTCAGACTACACGGTTCCAAAATGCACTGCCACACACAACACATACATGGTCATTTGTGTTGTATTCAAAAATTTAAATATTCATAAACATATAGTTGTCCCACAGCCCTCTTGAAATTCTTTCTTGAAATTTGGCCCTGTTGTTTTCTCAGTCTCTCAGCTGAGCCAAGGTGTTGAAGAAATCAAGATCTACCTGTCTGTAGCGTCTCATAACTCTCCAATCCCAACTAAGTCTACGCAGTATGGTCAGTGCTCCAAATCCATTTGGCTACATCACATTTAGATATGTCGTATGATCTACTGTATACAGTGCCTATAGAAAGTCATCATACCCTTTTGAAATAGTTACTTTTTTTGTCTTACAGCCTGAAATCAAAACCCATTTTAAAAACAATCTTTTCCAGTTTTATTTACAAATTTAGCTGTACAACATCAAAATAATGAAAAAAAAGTCAACCGTTCTGAAAATTAATAAAAAAATAAAAACTAGAATAACAGGGTTGGGAAAGTCATCATACCCCTGACTTAATACTTTGTAGAGCTTCCTTTTGCTTTCATTACAGCCATCAATCTGTTTGGATATGTCTATTATAGCGTTGCACACCTAGATTGGGGAATAATTGACCAATCTTCCGTGCAGAATTGTAAAAATCCAGTCAAAGTCTGTAAGGAACGGCGATGGACTGCTCTCTTCAAGTCAATCCACAGATTTTCTATAGGATTTAAGTCAGGGCTCTGACTTTGCCACTCAAGGATATTCACCATCCTATACTTAAGCCACTGCTTTGTTCTTTTAGCAGTATGTTTAGGATCATTGTCGTGTTGGAAGGCGAATGACCTGCCCATCTTCAGCTGTCTAGCAGAGGGACACAGGTTTTCCTCAAGAATTTGGGTGTACTTGGCAGCATCCATTTTCCCTTCTATCCTGACCAATTGCCCAGTCCCTGCTGAAGAGAAACATCCCCACAACATAGAAAGAATTTATCCTTTTCTGATCCTGTGAGGGAAATTCATTCTCTGCATCTAACCCAATTCAACCAAAGTAGTGAACACACACAGCACACAGTGAACACACAGTGAGGTGAATCATATACCCAGAGCAGTGAGCTGCCTGCCCAACCAGCAGCGCTCGGGGAGCAGTAAGGGGTTAGGTGCCTTGCTCAAGGACACTTCAGCCGTGGACTGATCGGGGATTGAACCGGCAACCCTCCGGATACAAGCTCAAAGCCCTAACCAGTAGGCCACAGCCTTCCTCTCTCTCCTCTTCCCTTTTTTGAAGCATTGTAGAGTTGTATGGCCTTGGCCCTTGGGGACAAATGGCTTCCTCAGTCTGTCAGTTGAGCTTGGCAGTGTGCATAGTCTTGAGCTGATCATGCTCTTCTGCTTTGCGATAGTGCTGTGGAGTGGATGATAGTCATTGTCCAAAATGTAGAACAGTTTGTTCAGGGTCCTTTTTCTGATTATGAAGTGATGCACTCCAGTTCAGTGCCCACGACAGAGCCAGCTTTCCATACCGGCCTGCCCAGTCACCCAGCATCCCTCTTCTTAGCGCTTCCTCCCCAAAACAACACAGCATAGACGAGGACGCTGGCAACAACAGACTGCTAAAACATCTAGAGGAGCTTGCTGCAGACATTAAAGGACCGCAGCCTCCTCAGGAAGTACGGTCGGCTCTACCCTTTCTTGTAGAGTGCTTGGGTGTTGGCTGACCAGTCCAGTTTATTGTCCAGGTGTATCCCCAGATACTTGTAAGAGTTTATCACCTCCACACTGACTCCCTCAATGGAAACTGACTGCAGAGCAGGCTTAGACCTGCGGAAATCCACCACCATCTCCTTGATCTTAGCAGTGTTGAGTTGTAGGTTGTTATTGGCCCAATCCCAATGTCAGCCCTAAAGACTAGAACTAAGGACTCACAGACTTAATTGATTTCAGGTGCTAAGTGAGTGAGTGTGTGAGGCCACATGGGCTCAGATAGGTATTTTGGGATTGGGACAGCACACGAGATCACATGTACCTTGGCGATGTTTACTAACAAAGACGTTGCTAACATTTGCACCATGCACGTGTGTCGTGCGTGCTGTTGTTTACCTTCATTTCCGGATTTTTCTATGATCTCCGCGGTAAACGTCACAACACTTTGAACTGTGGGTAATTCCCTTAGGTTAAGTCTGCACCGATGCAGACTCACGGAAAGGGCTCGGTAAGTGTGTACTCAAACCCTCCCGCCCGTTGTAATTCGACATTGGGACAGCCCTAAACCCTTACGAATTTTGCGAGAACGCGCACCAAAGTCCTTGAGTTCGTGAGTCCGGACATTGGGATTGGGCCATTATGACCACCGCTAGCATAGCTAGCGTAGCGGTCATATAGTGATTGTCAAAGTTTTTTTTTTAAATTATTATTCTTTTTTCCCCATCATCTACTGTACACCGTAACACCGAAACACATGAAACTTGGTGGGCATGTAGCCCCAGTAGACTTTTACGGAAAAATGTAGTTTGATCCCAGGGGGCCACTACTGACTCCACCCCCGCGCTGGCCCCCCCGAAACCCAAAAAATGCAGTTTTTCCTACCAGAACCGAGGCGCGGAGGATGACGAAATGTTTATGGTATGTTGGTCTCAAGGGCCAGCATCGACTTAGCCTATAACCGGTAATTTGTGATTTGCACCCCCATGGTAAAAAATATTGCTGGTTAATAATGATACTGTCGCACTCACACATACGTACGCACACACACGCACAGATAAACACACATCCACAGATTCCGCACACACACACACACACACACTTATGCACACACACATACACAAACGCACACACACACACACACACACACACACACACACACACACATCCAAACACAGACACACAGGAGATATATGCATATAAACTGCACAAATAGGAACTACAGGACAGTTGACAAGCGTCATCGCAGAACTGAGCAGCGGTCATATTGTGTACCGCTATGCGGTACATATAGTTATAATTGTTAATATTACATAATATATTGATTATTACAGTATGTAAACAAGAAGCAGAAGTGCATATAGATTGAATGTACTGTATTGGAATGTACAGACCATACAGCTTCCTAATTTTGCATCGGTGTTGTTTATTATGTTTTCTGATATTCACCACCATGTCTCAGAATAAGGAATAGTCTCTCATTATGTGGTCTGTGCTTGGAAGTCTTTCTATGTATTTGTGTTTCTTTTCACAACAGCAAGGGGCTGTCACGATGGCTGGTCGCACTTTGAAGACCACTGCTACTACATGTCGACTGAGAAAACCAACTGGAACAGTGCACAGCAGAGATGCATTGAGCAACAGGGATACCTGTTTGTCCCTAACACTTTGATGGAGATGGTAAGAGTTCTGTGTGAACATGAGATTTTTGATTGAAACCTTTGACATGGCATCGCAAAGAAACACATGCATGTGAAAAATACAAGACTTTTTAAAGTGGCCTGTAGTTAATATACTACTTCTCCAGGCGTACATGACGGAGCTTGCAATAGACGGAGAAAAGTACTGGATTGGGATGGTGGAATATGGATATGGCAACTTTGAATCTACGACAAAGTAAGTGAATGCTACTGAAGAAAAAGTGTGAGAAGTTACGAGTAAACATAGTATGTGTCACAAGTGAGATAGTCATCTAGCAGGTGGAAGATCAGAAGAGGGCAGATTTATTGTTTGAGGAGTTTGTATGAACGTGACTTGAGATCAACTTCTGTTTTCCCTTCCTTATTCAAGCAACAACAACAAAAAAAAACTAGAAATGCAATTCCAAGGAATTACCAGTGCATGAAAATGCAAAAATGTATAGATAGATAATGTAGATATGGCTACTAAGATGTAGCTAGGGTAAACATGGTGGTTGCATAGTTTAAAGAGAGTTGATAGTGTAACTTAGCTAATGATTTCTAGCAATAATGTTAAATTGAAATGCTAACTATGTTAACAATGCTAACCAGGTTGATTATCTAACTTTGTTGATGATTTCCAGCAGTTATGCTAAAAATGCTAACTATGATAACAATGCTAACTATGCTAACAATGCTAACCTGGTTGATTAGCTAATTTGGTTGATGATTTCTAGCAGTTATGATAAAAATGCTAACTATGCTAACAATGCTAACTAGCTAACTTGCTAGTGAGGACTTTTATTTTGAAACATTTGTTGCTAGGATATCCATGGTGGCCACTACGAGGAATAAAAAAAGTTACTGCAGTATAATCATGTTGGTTGCTATAGAAACTGTCATAAACGCTTAATTTTAGTGGTTGCTATGCTGGTTGCTAGGTAGGTGGAGGTTTCATAAAGTTGACTGGGGGCATAGTTGATGATAACTGACAGTTGGAACGGTTGAACAGTTAAATAGTTGAGTAGTTTCAATGGTTAAATTATTTAGTGTGTTATTGCAGAGAGCACTTTTATTTTGAAATAATTTTGGACAGGGGAAACAGTTTAACAGGATATGTAGTCTTCAGAGAGAGATTGTATGCTTAAGGAGCACCAAGAACGATAACTATTACCATAACGATAAAAGCATCCACACTGGCCAACGCTAAGAAAATTCTCTCCTCGTGTTAGTGAATGTGATGGCTAGAATATTTTGGGTTCTGATTGGCTGTTTTTATCGTTCTCAAAATCGCTCTGAAAGTGATCAGCAACAATATCGTTCTTCATGTCGTTATCGTTATAGTTTATGTGTGAACGTTGCCATTCATATTAACGAGAGCGATATTTATTTATAGTTTTCGTTATCGTTATCGTTCTTGGTGTGAACGGGCCTTTAGGTTATGTGCACACGTAGCCGGGTATTTTTAAAACCGAATATTTCCCCCCCTCCGTTTATAAAATAATTTTATCCACATTACCTCGTTTTGGAAAAAAAAAAACCTTCCACACATAACCGAACATCTGCGTTTTCAAGGCACTCAGATCCATGCTTCTGCAGTGAACAAAGGTCGCACGTTTGACGTCAGAGCAGATTTGTTGTTGTTTTGGCGCATATTCTGACGTTCGAAACCGCAGATATCCGGTTATCTCTGGCTACACGGCAATTTATAAACGGAGAATTCGCAGATCTTCACTTTGCCCGGAATTTTTTTAAACATTCGTTTATATGCGTTGTCATGTGGATGACAGGTCCAAACGTAGACAAATACCTTCAGTTAAGCAGATACCCGGCTACATGTGTACGGGGCCTTAAAGCCAGACAAAATGACTGTTGGTCCAGGTGGCCTGGCCACCTGGCATAAGATTCTAATTGCTATCGTGATGTCATAATGGGGCAATGTTAAGTCTATGGGGAAATGTTAATAGTTTTTATTTAATAGTTTAAAAAGTGTTAAAGTTACAAAGTTGAAAAATACATTGCACATCTGTCATAAGTAAGACCTACGTAACAGTTGGAAGAACAGTACAGTGCATTTTCATGCACTGTAATATTCCTAGATATATCCTAGATATTCCTAGATATATATTCCTAGATAGATATCCTAGATAGATATTCATAGATATTTGCCTTCTCCTTCTCCAACCAGATTTTGGGATGTTGGGCAACCGGACAATTGACATGTGCGTGTTAACGGAGAGGACTGTGGCCAGCTCTATCACAAAAGACTTGGCTTACGAAGATGGAATGACGCTGATTGCACCATGTATTTCTATTACATATGTGAAGCTAAAGTAAAAGGACAATAATGTCCAGCATATCTACAGTCACATACACTGTGACATTTGTTTTAGTGTTTTAACCATTGACTGCTAACTTGCTAATGTTATGGTGGCCTATAGGCTCAAAAAGCATTCCCAATGTGTTTTGGGATTTCAATAAAAGCTTTTTAAAATAATCTACAGCATCTATTTCTCACTAGTGGTCACAAAATTCAAGCATAAAAAGCCAAACAACAATCTGACAAATAGATCTTCTTTTTGGACTCGTTTTCCGACAAATGTTTTTTTTTTTTTTTGCAACACAGCTTAATTTAGCTCGAGCCTGCCACCGACCAGGTTAGTTCTGTGGCATAAAAAATTCACATAGTTACCCAGCTGGGATTCACGTAAACCACACTAATGGAACGGAACGCTCACTAAAATTAGCGAGGCTTATCGAAATGGGCCAGGTTTGGCCTTTAGCGTGGTTGATGGAATACCCCCCAGATCAAACGATTTAGCATAAACATATCCAGATTAGCCTGGGTGCAGCCGAACTTTAGCCCGTCCTACATGATTTTCCAGAATTGTGAGGATGACATAGTCAGGCTAGATCCAGATGCCCGTGAAATCACAATTCTGATTCTTATCATTTTAAAATCTCAGCCAATAGTGATGTAGTCAGCAGCAGTTGAATGATAGGTGTTTGTCTAAAACCATAGAATATTACAAGTGCTGCTACAACTGCTAGGTAGGCTAAACAATACTTGAATCATTTTGATTTAGCTGGAGTGAGCTCCTATGGCAGGTGTGTCATGCACAGACGAGGAGAAGACCCAACAAATGCCCCCTCAGTGCCTTGACTTCACCCTTCATCTTGACGAGGATGATGATTTGCCGCATCCATATGGTTCCTAGGCCAGAGAAATGCATTGTCTAATTTATCAAAATGATCCAAGTCAAAGGCAAAATAAAAGCCTTAACTGGGTAAAAATATTTGCAACAATATATTGATAGGTCCACAACTGATAACTTTTCAATATTTGTAAGATGAATGCCTTTATCTAATTGTTTCAAGAAGCTTCTGATGTGACCTCTTTGTTGCAGGAGTTTGATTTATACCTTTTCACTTAGGCTACCCAAACAGCATAAAACTAATGCCTGGGTATTGGCTGGGCTGGGTATTGGTTTAGGCTGGGTATTGAAATGGTCCTTTTGGTAAATGGCGCCCTCTTTGGCAACCACAATTGAACTTCAATGGCTTTGCAATATTACAAGTAGGCATTATTCTAATTTAATGTAATAGGAGTAAGGACATAACAAAACTAAGTACACAAGACACTCGAATGGGGTTGCGAGGAAAGACAGTAGTTTGTGAAGCGATATCAAGAAGGATATCAAAACTGGGGCATTGCAAAATTATTTCTCTTTTGTTTTTAAACAAACATGCCGAACTGGGATATTCAGTAGCCCTACAATTCAGGCTTACAATTCAGTGTTTCCGAAAGTGAATGCTCTGTTTATGCAATCATTAGGTCTACCTGCACCTCTTGCAATGATTCGCTGGAACATGCTGTGTAAGTTTAGTGAGTCTACAGAACACAATGTAGCCTTCTTTTGCCAAAGGAACGCTAGTTATACATTGAATGAGTGCTTGTTATGCATTTGAAAATAGTAAAAAATCAGATTGTTAAAGGCTGCCTCTGCCACCAATGCCTATCTCGTAACACTTTCCAAAGTGAAACTCATTTTTGCCGCTTTAGAGAGAAGGGGGTCGCTAGACTTGTGATTCTAGTGGGTGATTCCATATTTTATTTTCCACTACATGATCCGAGATTCACGTAGAAAATCATCCTCTAGATCTCGGTTTCACAAAGCTAGAATGTTCATCTTTTACAGAACATTTTTGTAGGTAAATCTGATTTGTCTTTTTTTCTAAAACAACTGAATGAACATCCTCAAAAAGTGGCAGTTTTGGTTTGGTTGAAATAAAAAGGACCAGATGGTTCATGCGTTTACCTTTCCTCCCATTCACTTCTGCTTACTTTCTCCAATATTCCATCACAGTCTCTTACCATATCAGGTTTCCATGGCATAAAAAGGAGATGTAAAGATGATAAGAAAGGTCATAATTTATTATTAATCAGACACAATAAAAATACAATAACATTTGCATTAAAACCTGAGTAGACAGCATTTCTGGGAAACACAGAACAGGGCTTTGTTCATGGGATTCGATCAGCACGAAACGTCCTTGAATTCACAATCTGCCTCTGAAATACAAAAATTAGCATTTTCACAGACACGTCCATGGACAAAACATGACACAAGTTAACAATAACACATACAACAACAGCACTGGCTTGAACCAGTTTGTATCATGCATCATTTGTGTCCAACTCATGATGTAACTTGTTACTATCTCCCTATGACTACATGCCCCCCCAGGAACTGATGACTGACTTTTCCAAGAAAATGTATCCTCTATCAGGAACAAATCATCAAAGAACTCAATGCTTCTGTGTGTCTGTGTCTGTGTGTGTGTGTGTGTGTGTGTGTGTGTATTCCAGCTATGTCTTCTCCAGTATGAGCGTGCAAGTCTCTGTGTGTGTGTGTGTGTGTGTGTGTCTGTGTGTGTGTGTGTGTGTGTGTGTGTGTGTGTGTGTGTGTGTATTCCAGCTATGTCTTCTCCAGTATGAGCGTGCAAGTCTCTGTGTGTGTGTGTGTGTGTGTGTGTGTTCATGTTCATGAGTTCATTCCCACCTGTTTCTGCTCTGGCGTGAGCAGGCCCTCCACCGCCAGCACCTGGTACTGCTGGTGCTTCAGGTGGTTGGGGAACTTCCTCATGCGGCGCACGGCGGCGGCGGTGGCGGCGGTGGCGGCGGCCGCGTCTCGCTCCAGCAGCCGGGCCATGTCAGAGGGGGGGCAGCCCGGGTCAAAGAGCAGCAGGCACAGGCTGCCGTTCCTCTTCTGCTCCAGGCCCACCACGGAGCGGCTGTGGCCTGCACAGGGACAGAGATGCAGGAAGCAAACGGAAGAAATCATCAAAGGAGTCAATGCGCTGCTGTGTGTGTGTGTGTGTGTGTGTGTGTGATGTTCTTGCTGTGACTTTGTCCAGTATGACTGTGTGAGTATGTATGTATGTATGTATGTATGTATGTATGTATGTATGTATGTGTGTGTGTGTGTGTGTGTAGTTTCATGCTGTTTTCAAGGCATATTTTAGATGTACTTTTCAAAACAACCTTCAGCACCATCAAAAGAATAAGAGTCCTGCTTCGTTTTGTCACTGAGAATATAAACACACACAACACACAACACACAACACACAACACACAACACACAACACACAACACACAACACACAACACACAACACACACACACACACACACACACACACACCTTGGTGTTGGAGGTAGATGGGGGGCAGCGAGGTCTGCACCACCCTTGGAGGTAGTCTGCCGTTTCGTGTGCTGGACTGGGAGAAGTACTGCTTCACCCAGTCAAACAGGCGCGGGTGTGTCCCGCCCTGACCTGTGGGCTTGTGGAAGTCCACCACACGAGCACTGCAGGCAGACACATATGGTCATACAGTACAAGTGCAGAATGCAGTACAATAACAATGTTTGTTTTGCTGATGATGCAGGTAAGGCAAGTATGGTAGCTTCACGCTAACTGCTGTAACAATATCTTTTCTTCTCTGTGCAGTTCAGCATGATCAATTAATTAATCATTCAATGAATCAAATCAATCAACCAATCAATTGACCAAGCAATTAATTAATCAATCAACAAATCAATCGATCAAGCAAACAATTAACCAATTAATTAATCAATCAATAAATCAATAAATCAATAATAAATCACTCAATCAAGCTCACTTGACACTGAGAGAGGTGAAGAGAGAGTAGATCTCTGTGGAGCCCACCCAGGCCCGGGTGCCCTGGAGGCGGTGGTTGAAGTGGGCCGCCCCGGCTGGGTCCACGCCCTGCTTCCAGGCCTCTTCTATCAGCGCCTGCACTCGAGGGATGTTGGGGACGGGGACGTCTTGGGTCAGAGAAATGAAAAGCTGTTAAGGGAGGCCAAGACTCTCTGGGCGTTTGCCCGTGCCGGTTCCCGCACCTAATCTCGAACAGTAAAAGCCAAACATATGCAAACAAGTGAAAGGTTCCTACCAGATAAGATGTTATTGTATGGCTCCTGCTTGTGGAGGGATGACAGGAGCATCTGGAAGTTTCTGTAGCCGCAGCCCCAGCCCCGGTCCCCCTCGGAGGAGGAGTAGTGGTCCGTCTCTCCACAGAGCCACACGTGGACCGTGTCCCGAGGGTCCCGCCGAAAGTAGTCAAACAAAGCCCCCATCAATCCTGAACGCACACGCACACACACACAGACACACACACACACACACACACAGCAGAAGGGAGCTTCATGTGGATGCATTTGTATATGTTTCTCAGGTATTAAAATGGCCATTAAAATGCAGTCTGATAGACATCTGAAGATACACAGTGACACATTACATGCAAAGAAGGATCAGAACCCCTTTTATGGGTGACACAGGGGAACCAGACATCCTGTTCTGACTAATCATCACTGACACACTGGTCTCGTTACAACTTTGCAGTTAAATCCGAGGCAAACCTTGCGTTCTACTCTGTCCATCATCCACGCCAGTGGCCAGGCTCTCCATCAGCTCCGCCCGTTTTATGTGGAACTCTGCGGGGACCATGTTGCCGCGGGAAACCGCCCTCTCCATGTTCCGCTCAATCTGTTTACGATAACCACCACTCCCGTCCATACCAAACTGTTTCTATAGGAAAACACAGAGATGCACAGATAAGCTCCCACTTCCATCAACACACATGCAACCAAATATCAGAGCTTCGAATACACTTAGTAGTAGTGTAATATTTATTCATCCGTTCAGTCTGATGGAGGCACACACTACAGGTACTAATTACACACAGGGTTACATTTCTATTGGGAAGACAGGCTTCCCCTTCTTGCTTCCATTTTTCAGAGCCTGGGATGCCAACAGGGATATTTTTTTTACAGGTGAGGTGACAACACATGTTATGGGCTTGAAATCGTGTAAAATCTCTGATTGCACCTTTAAGAATCTGAGCATCAGAAACACGTGTGTGTGTGTGTGTGTGTGTGTGTGTGTGTGTGTGTGTTACTGTAGGGCTCACTAATCATCCGTGTTTACCTGCAGCTTCTTGAATTCCTCCGCCTCACGTTTAGCCTCCTGCAGCTTCCTCTGCTCTTCCTCCTCCTTCTGGAGCCGTCTGGCTAGTGTTAGGTCTGATGAACTCTCTAAGAACATAATGCATAACCACGTGTACAAACACACACACACACACACACACACACACACACACACACACACACACACACACACACACACACACACACACACAGAAAATGCTTCATGGAACATACACCATTATGGAAGCCCCATATATCAAAAGTGTGTGTGTGTGAGTGTCTGTGCGTGTCTGTGTGTGTGTGTGTGTGTACCTGCTCCCCTGGCTGCATCTGTATGGTTCTCCAGATGAAGCTCTACGTGTTCCTGCAAAGAGAAGGCGTCGGGGAATGGCAGGGAGCACAATGGGCACTCGTACTGCTTCAGCCCTACGGACAGACAGGGCACAAACGAGGTCATAAGAACTGATGCCCAATAACAGAATGCATACAACTCAAGGTGGCCACATTCAACGCTACCTGAGGTGTTAGTGTTACAGGTAGTAGGTGTAGTAGAAGAACCTGAAGCTTCTTCTCCAGCTGTTGTTGCCCCTGAAACACATATTAAACAAGAGTCAAAACCCGAGAGAGGGCAGTCGTAAAGAGGGAAGTGGAGTAGCTGCTAGACTCTTTTATATGCTATATGAAGAATGTGCACAATGGTGATGATACAGTCATTCACCTTCATCCATGGCCGACTCTTGCAGGTGCAACTCCACGTGTTCCTGTAAAATGAAGCAGTCTTGGCACACGAGGGAGCACATTGGACAAGGATACAGCTTCTCTGGAAAACACAAATCCAAAAGAACAGAAGAAGTGCAAGTCAACCACAAGAACCCTCAGAGCAGGATGGACAAGAGTATTCTGCAATTATGATCCTTTAATATTTTCTACCTTTTCGAGGAGAAGACAGACGCTTCTGTTTAATGGCACCATGCGCTTCTAAACTTTCTTGCCGGTCCTTGGAGTTCTTAGAGTGTGTGCGATCCTCAGGTCTGTGTGTGCCACTGTTTGTACCACACACAGATGCCACTGCGGCGTCCGTGCTGTTCTCTGCAACTGGCACAGGCGTGTGACAACTGGATGAGGTTCCAGGAGGCCGACTTTCTGCCCAATGTCTCTCTTTCCTAGTCACAGTCCGAGGCGTTTCTCGGTCTTCAGTCAAAGCTGGACCACAGTGGGCCACGCTGGCCTTTACTGAGGGCGTGTTGATCGTCTCTTTATGAGCAGTGTTGATGTGAAAACTGAGCTCATCGTATGATACGCCGGACAGTGAACAGAAAGGACAGTGCATTACATTTTCCAAGTGACTGAGTAGAAGATGTGTCTTCATATCTGCTTCAGATGCGAGGTCCTCGCTGCAGATCTCACAAATCGGCATGATTTCTTCAAAACTGAGCCTACTGGATGAAAGTAACACATGAGAGTCTGATCTGATCAGGCAACCTTGGTGTACGAAAGTTAATTCCAAGTTATTTTAAAACATTTCATACGGATTTCAGACCTGTTCTTACAGTATGTCGAATATTCCTCCACACTACAAAGGTTGGCTACGGGATTAAGTAGGCAAATAAGTTACTGAAATATCAGACAGGTCAAGCTTTTCTGTTGGTAGCAGCTAACGCTACATTATATTCTTAGCTTGACAGCTTGCTGGTTAACGGCGAAATATACAATAACAGACCATTTTCAGCGTTCATCTACCTGAAACCCTCAGTGTACAATAGTAGTGGCAGTAGTATTTTAGCACACCGACAAAAAGTAATCTCTAAAGACCTGTACCTTTTCAGCTTCGACAATTCCCTTTTCACTTTCCATTCATGTTTTGTTCATGTTTTCAAGCCGCGCACCGGATATGACGATTTTTGTTACTACCTTTTGACAGAGCGTCGCCATATTGCTCTTAGCTTCGCTGGTCAGGGCTGCGAGTGAAAAATTGTACCTACATCCTTGCTCAAGTTGTTTCTCGATTTATGGGTATGTATTGTATACATCGCATGTGACATACAAACAAAATGTTACCTGAACCTTAGTCGGATGTTTGTCGTTTTATGTGACTGCACGGTAACGTTAGCATTAGAGGAAAGGATATCTTATGTAGGGTAAGCAAGCCAGCAAACTGGTGGTGGCTAAGCTAATGTTAGCGATAGCTTAGTTGGTTATCAAATTAGCATCTGTTTAGCCTCTATTAGCTAATTTGACACACGGGCTTTGCTTGCCGAGAATATAGTCACTTGCACGGTCAACTGTGTTAAGAGTTGTAGGATGGTCAAAGAAAGGCAACTATAGTGGGCGATTATGTTTTGCAACTGTTAAAATATGTTCCAACGCTTTGAGCTATGTTGTCCCCAGTTGTACCTAGCACATTATTTAGCAATACATTGTTTGCAAGCTAGCTACGAAGTAGGCTGCCTTTAAATAGATCTAACATAATATATGTCATATTTGTGCCATTTGTGTCCAAACTTCCTAACGTTACATGGCGCCAGGGGCACGTGGTTACAACAAGTCGTGAACATCAAAGAGTACAATTAATGTTGACAGAAACAGCCTCACTCTAAGAAAGTATCTTTGTCAGTTAACTGTAACATATCCCACCGTGAGTGTTATGTCAAGATATATGTTGAAAGCCAGTAACGTGAAATTTCTATTTAAAATTGTTCACAGACCATCATAAGACTGAACCAAATTACCCCACTGAGCTACTTTTTGAATTGTGTGGCGTTTCTATGCAGGTTGCTGTTAGCGGCATGCGTATACAAGGACATAATAGTTAACACATTGTGGTGACGCTCTGTAGAGGAAGTTCAGTGGTTGTTGCATGATAACTGACGCAGCGAATTTAAATGTGAATCCACCCCCCCCCCCCCCCCCAATCTGTCAAACCTTCAGTCACAATGGCAAGCCCTGGAAAGGAAAGCGATCGGATGAAGAGCTACAAGAACAAAGCTTTGAATCCACAGGAGATGCGCAGGAGAAGGGAGGAGGAAGGGATTCAGCTTCGTAAGCAAAAGAGAGAGGAACAGGTACAGTAACGGGCCGACTTCTCATGTCTGTGTGGAAATGATCTGTGTCAAAGAGGATGCAAACAGGCACTGCTCAAGTTACAGGCCATGACCAAGAGCCCTTGAAGTGCACCACTGCTAGAAACTAGTGACTTAACGATGATCAGTGAGTTAGTTTGTAGAAGTTCAGGGCAGGGCCAGATAGCCAGGGAAGGGTATTTGTGCCACGTTCCCACGTGTTGCTGAATGAGCAAGCATTCCAGCTCACCTAGGTGAGACATAATATCCTGGGATGCACTGTTGAGACGGTGAAAGACTAGAGAAATTCTGCTCAGTAATCTTTGCAAGTGGCCACGCCAAGGATATGATTCTAAAAGGATACTTATTTAAGTTTATATTCAAAGTGTTGTGATTTAACTTGCACACAATTATTCTGTGTACGTACAGTAGTATGGCGATAATGTGTGATGCATTTTAAGTGTCTATATAGTTAGGTAGACTCTGTATCTGACAAGTTTGCACAAGGCCCATCCTCTGGTGTTTACCCCCTTATCTCGTCCTGTCTTTTCAGCTCTTCAAGAGAAGAAATGTGAGCCTGCCACCAGGCGATGAAGCCATGCTAGAATGCCCTATCCAGGACCCTGATGTCAGTTCAACTGTGCCACTCTCAGGTGTAAGTGGGCTGAAGACAAAATGCATGTATAAAGAGTTTGTGTTATGTGTCTATCTGCATGTGTTGTCCTAGTGTCTTGCGTTTACAACTGGTTTGCTGTCTGACAATCTTATCTACTTTGGCTTGAAAAAAACAGGGCAACTGTGAATGGAATGTAGAATGTGGCTCATAATGACTGTGTGTTCAAGCAGGAGGCAGTCATCACTCCAGACATGATTCAGATGATCTTCTCAGAGGACCCCGACCAACAGCTCATAGCAACCCAAAAATTCAGGAAATTACTCTCCAAAGGTTGGTGCATTCTTGTTAATGAATTAAACCACTACTTTTCATTCTTTTTTTAGATGTATAATCATGACATGTCTTACAGCTTACCGGTGGACCTCTCACTCAAGTTTTCTCATGCTCTCTTTCTTTCTTTCTTTCTTTCTTTTTCTCACTCTCTTTCGCTCTCTCTCTGTTCACTGTCTAACAGAGCCCAATCCTCCCATTGATGAGGTGATCCTCACTCCCGGCATCGTCAACAAGTTTGTAGAATTTCTCAGAAGAGGTGATGATGGCACGCTGCAGGTATGTGACCTGGTGTAGTATGGAGCTACAGCTCACATGTGTTCTTCTGTTTCATTAGGTTTAATTACCACTACAGAGTTGCTTCCCTCCAATGTGACTGAGTACAGGGCAAGAACACACGTCATGAGTTTGTGGGGTCAGACGACCTCTGACCTTCATTATTACCCGATCTTAGTTCATGCACTGCATTCCTTTTGCTCCGTAACCCAGGCAATCAAGCTAGACAAAACACAGATTTATTCCTACGGCCATATCAGATTTTTTAAGAACATACACATATGGCCTTATGGCAGTCTAAACAATGGGGTGACCTTTGAACATAGGTGATTGGAGGGAATGTACCATTCCACAGATTCTTGCTCCATGAGTTGGTGTCATCCACTGTGGTGTGTGTCGTAATTTATGTCACAAACCAACACTGGAATTTGATATTGATTTAGGGTAAAGGTAGCCTGGGAGTACTCGGCCAAACCTGTTAGCGAAATTGAATTGGCTTTGTAGGTCAGTCTGGCAAGGTGGTCATTGACACCCATTTCCATTATTCTGTCACGCTTATCTGTCAGGGGGCGGGATTTATAAGATGACCGATAAGAATATTCAACACAACCAATCACTGCTCTGATGGCGACAGGGTTGAATTGATATGAGGACGTATTTTTGGAATTGAGTAAAAATCTGTTTTTTTAAAGCCTGTTTTTAATAAGAAAAATGTGGTTGCTGCACTTTTGAAGTTTAATGCACAAATTTATTTTCACTGCTGGTTACACCTCTGGAAAGTCAAGGCTTTCCAGACTCTCTCTCAATGTCGGCTGAGTCTGAGATTTGAGAAGCGGTCTGGTGTTGACCCGGCTAGGGTAAAGGCAAATGTAGTGTAAACCCTATTATAACAGAGTAGGACCCAGGGCAGACAATACCAGTCTTCAGTGAGTTAGTGTGGAAATTGTATGCTAGTTCTGCTTTGCTGACATGTTGCTTTCTGCACCTGTATGCCCACATATCTCTCTAGCAGCAGAATGTAGCCAGTGTGCAAGTCGATGGCGGGCAGTCATTACTGTATACAGAGCAGAGCAGCGTTTTCCCACCCACACAGGCAGCACAAAAGTGACCCATAACGACTCGACTGATGGGACTCAACGTGGTAGCGTCGTGCTTTGGAGTTGACGGGGTGTGCATTCTCCTTCAGTGCAACATGATCACTTCTGTCTTAGGGCGCGTTGACTATGTTTATTTGCACACAGAGTCGTCTAAACAAGTGGGCTGTTTATAGAGCTCTCAACATTTCCTCACTCCCTGGAGTAATAGAACACTGGTAGCACTAGTGGACGTGTGCCATGCAGTTAAGACCTTCACTGGACTGTGGCAGTTGTTCGACTGTGCTGCTTTCAAAGGTCATCTCTTTGTCAGACTGATAGATTTACTTGGACTGGGACTGGGACTGTTGATGTGTATTTGTACTGGTAGGCAAGGCTTGTGTACTCTGTATGCAAAGCAGGCACCTCGGCAGGTGACGTATAAACGAATATGGAAATGGCCTGATGCTGCTATTTGAGAACCAGTGACTCATACATTGTTTGTTTGTTTGTTTGTTTGTTTGTTTGTGTTGTTGTTTACAGTTTGAGGCTGCCTGGGCCCTGACCAACATTGCCTCTGGGACGTTCCTCCACACCAAAGTAGTGATCGAGACCGGGGCAGTGCCCATCTTCATCGAACTGCTCAACTCGGAGAACAAGGATGTACAGGAGCAGGTAGGGACAGTGGTGGCGGGTGAGGTGTGGGCATCCACCATCCTTGCTCAGGCTGAAGCTGTGCAGGCTCGGTGCACAAAGAACAGCACACTGTGTAGAGATCGAAGTGCTCTCCACAGAAAGTTAGTTTAGGTTTGAGAAAGGCAAGTCACAGGCAACGTAGCTGCAGGTGGGTGTCGTAAGAATGTTATCTTTAGTGGAAATGTTCATGTAGGACAACCGGTATATACAGGGTAACGGTGAAGTAACCATAGCAACCATGTGTTTCAGGCTGTGTGGGCTCTGGGAAACATCGCCGGGGACAACGCAGAGTGTAGAGACTACGTCCTCGACTGTGCCATTCTTCCTTCCCTACAGCAGTGAGTGTCTTTGTGTCTTTGTGTCTTTGTGTCTTTGTGTCTTTGTGTCTTTGTGTCTTTGTGTCTTTGTGTCTGTCTGTCTGTCTGTCTGTCTGTCTGTCTGTCTGTCTGTCTGTCTGTCTGTCTGTCTGTCTGTCTGTCTGTCTGTCTGTCTGTCGGTCGTTCTGTCTCTGTGTGTTTGAGAGAGAGAGACAACGCAAGAGGAGAAGAATAAGAGTTCCAATAGCTTTTGCACAAGTATGTGTAACAGGTATTGTGCACATCGTGGCCTTTTGTGCTTCTGCTGCTTTGTTTGTGGTGTAAAGTTGCACCGCTGCATATTTCATCCGTCAACACGTATGACCAGAGATGGCTGTAAGGAATCTTTGGTATGAGCACCCTTAAAAAACAACCTTGACCCGGTTAGAAGTAATGTGTGTATCAGACCACTTCCTCAAATGGCAAAACGTCATTTGGCTTTTGCAGTAGTGTAGTTTGTGGCTCCTGTAGCTGTGCTCTTGCAGCTTGTCCGTCTCAACCCTCAAGCTCTTTGGAGAAGTTCTCATGAAAACCTGTAAGGCACATTGGCGCCGTGCACCTTCATGCTGTAAATGTAACGTTGTTCTAAAAATGTAACGTAAAAATGTGTGGAGGTGGCTTGTTTAATGGTACACTATGCAAGATTTTCACCTTTACGAAGCCGATTTGATGGTAAACCGTCTTGTAATAGGCAAGTCGTTCACCTAGCATAGCTAATACAGCATAGACGTAGCGAGTTGCTACCGAGAAAAAAACAGCCATGCTGCAACTTCGAGAACAGCGACTCGACAAATCTTGCGAGATCGTGAAACATTACCTGGTCAGTACATATAGCTCTTTGGAGATGTTAATCTTTGCCTTGTTGTTAATCCTTCACCTCCACACCAAAAGCATTTTCATTCTGTACGGGGGGGGGATAAGTCACACAAAGTTTGCCGTTTACAACAGCAGAGTAAAACAGAAAGATATTGCGGTTCTAAGGGGGAGCTTTACAGTCGGCAAAAATACCGAAACCTGCGTAGTGTGCCGATAGAATGTCATGCAGACACTCTGAAGGAATTCCACGGTTGTCTGTGTCCGTGTTCTGCCACCGAGGGCCACAGCACAGGCCCGTCACATTCCTTCCTGGTCAGCACGGTTCTCTGTGTCCGTGTTGTGCCACAGCACAGGCCCGTCACATTCCTTCCTGGTCAGCACGGTTGTCTCTGTCCGTGTTCTGCCACCAAGGGCCACAGCACAGGGCCGTCACATTCCTTCCTGGTCAGCACGGTTCTCTGTGTCCGTGTTGTGCCACGGAGGGCCACAGCACAGGCCCGTCACATTCCTTCCTGGTCAGCAGGGTGGCGGTCTGAGCCGCGCTGAATGAGGTCAGCGTCGCCGGGGGAAACCAGACAGCTGTAACTCAGCTCAGCTCACGGGCACAGAGAGTGGGGGGCTCATTAGAGGGAAGCTGTTGACACGGCGATTAATTGACATGTGATCTCATTAGCCAATTCAATTTAACTCCCGCCCTGTTCTCCCGAGGCAGGGTGCTGATTGGATGGAGTTGTTTATTGTTTTGGCAAGACCGCTGTGAGGGCAGTGAATGTGGACACGTCCGTGCAGATGCAACATTTTGGTGCTGCACAAACTGTCTGGCTGGGTCTGTGGTGCAACTGGTGGCAGTACCCATGCCATATTCCGCTCTGTGCACCCACGAACACCCGGGTTTGACCCGGGTCATTTCCCGATCCCACTCCATCTCTCTCTCTCCCACTCGCTTCCTGTCACTCTCTTCACTGATTAAAGGCATAAAAAGTGGCAAAAACAATTTAGTTCCGTGCTCCATGTGGGAACGGAACACCCCTTGCAAATGGAAGAACAGCCTTCACAGCATGGTGTTGCCAGTTCTAACACCAGAAGAGACACTAGTTAGTAGGATGACAAGGTTTTATTTGTGCTTTTTGCTCTTAAGCTCTTTGGTTTTAGGCACAACCTCTGCACTGCAGCTTCCAAATGGAAAGGTCTCTCTCTACACATACGGCTAAGTCATTAACACGGCTACCTCCTTAGTAAATAAGACGTTGAAATTGAAAGTGGTGGCTAAACACAAGACGTCAGAAACTCAAGTGCACATCTCTCTCTCTGTGCTGTATATCTGACCTCTGACCTGCAGCTGACCTTTGCCCTCTCTGACCTGTAGGCTTCTCTCCAAGTCCAGTCGCCTGGGCACCATCAGGAACGCCGTGTGGGCGCTGTCCAACCTGTGCCGGGGGAAGAACCCGCCGCCAGACTTCGCCAAGGTAAGGTGCTACCGCACCGCCGGTTCTGCTCATAGATATACGGTTCTGCTGCTGTGAGGCGCCTGTGTTGAGTGAGGCGCCTGTGTGACGGTAGTGTGTTCCTCTCCTCTAGCACTTCACTTCCTCTTTGGTCACCCCTTCTCTCCTCTCGTCTCTCTCACTCGTCACTGCATACTTTTCTTCTGGTCATCTTCATTGTCTTAATCCCTCAAATTGACCTGTCCTTACCTCTCTCTCTCTCTCTCTCTCCCCCCCCCCCCTCTCTCTCTCTCCCCCTCTCGCTCTCGCTCTGCCCCCCTGTCTCTCTCTCCCCTCAGGTGTCTCCGTCTTTGAGTGTGCTGTCCACTCTGTTGTTCGGGAGTGACCCTGACGTGCTGGCTGATGCGTGCTGGGCTCTCTCTTACCTCTCCGACGGCCCCAATGAGAAGATCCAGGCCGTCATCGACTCGGGAGTCTGCCGCCGCCTAGTGGAGCTGCTCATGTAAGTGTTGTTTCATGTCTATGTTTAATGTCTGGTCTGTTCTGTTCTGTTCACGGTCGGGACAGATTCAAAATGAAAGGAAATAAGGTAAAAAAGTAAAACAAATTATTCATCAATAAAAAAAAGAAAATAATCAATAGTAATATATTTGAAAAAAAGACCGAAAATCGACTTAAAAATGGAAAATGAAATGAAAAGGATTTGTAGAATGGTGACACCTAGTGTGTGTATATATTCGAGTTTGGTTTAGGTTTTTTTTTAACTGGCGTGACATTGGAGGTGTGGCTTCATCATCGATTCTTCATTTGATTTTGAAGTTCGAGATTTCGGTCGATATTTGATCTAAGACCGAAAATGTCACACCCCTAATACACACACACACACACACACACACACACACAGCCAGCCTCTCACATATGAAGTCTGTCTCTTGAGCTACGCTTACACTTTCAGTTAAACGTGATTGAATTCTGATTTTTTTGCTCGTATATGCCACAATTTCCGATGTGCAGCTTGTACATGTAAACAGGGGAAAAGTGCATAGATTCTGATATTTCCAAATCGGTTTCAGGCCTCATTCATACGAGTGTCATATGATACAAATTAGTGAACCAAGTAAGCACAGATGTCTGATATGGGCCATTCTCAAACATACACGTAAGCAGACAAATCGTATTGAGACAGAAAATCAGAACTGCATTAAGGCCTGCCAGTTGAGAGAGCCGTAGGCGGAGCCTACTTCTGTCAAATGAAAGAACAATGTTGGCGAATGCATGTTGAGAAGCCAAAGGCAACAACTAGTTATATGTACACTCTTAAAAATGAATGTGTTGTCCCTATCTGGACACAGATATGTGTTAGAAAAAAACATCAAGTGTTATTTTCAGTTTTTATTTTGTTGTTTAACAAACAATAAGAAAAGGAAACAACACAAACTGTTGTTGTGTTCAACACGTTCGAGTGTATGGCCTCTATAGTTAAATGTAAACACTCATGACGCACGTATCAAAAACATAGGATACATTACAGCTTGCCCCCCCGCCCACCTTCCCTCCAGTTATGTAATCGACAAGGATTCGTATCATTATCTATAGTGTCTTTCAGATGTGCTTACACACATGCCTACTGGTACATTTACAGTCCTCGTTTATGCTTGGATAGCTACCCATCCAGATATCAGCCCCATCCTCAGGCATTAAGTCAGGCATATTAAACAGCACACGCTGTTATCTAATCATAAGCATATGTGTACTAACAAGCTGCTCTTAGCCAGACGCTTCCTGAGAGAGGAAATGTGTTGCTCTGTACACATCATTCAGTGCATGGCAGTCAGTGCTCTCGCTATTATGGCACTGAGAGTAATGCACACATACGGATATATACTGTATATATTTTCAATTCAATTTCATTTTAGTTTCACTTATAGAGTGCCAAAACATTACACATGTCTCATGGCGCTTTACAGAGATCCTATGAGTAACAGGGGCAAGGAAAAACTCCCTAGAATTGGAGATACATATAGGAAGAAACCTCAGACAGATCCACGACTATATATGTATATACTGTGAAAGTGACAAAAAGTACATTTTGAGATGACTATTCATGGGTTTCATCAGGTCCCTTTTCCACAGGTGTGTAAAATCCAGCACTTAGATTATGAATGCAGACTGCATGGTGCTTGATTAATCCACCTGTGGAAAGGGGCGGGATGAGAACCATGAATACAGAGCTACAGTATAGAAAGAGAGAGTTGCCACACTCTCTGATGTTGCCACCACTGGATCAAAAGTTCCAAACAACCTGTGGTGACTGGCTGTATGGCAGGGGGGTGGTTGTATTTCGGGATGCTGCACGGTGCACAGTAGTGTGGATGCAACGTGACAGTTCGTTTAAAACTTCACATCTTCACATTGTATCGCAGAGTGATTTATTATTAGCTGTTAAAAGTGAGTTGATTATCGTGGATTATTATATGGCTCTCTAGAATGTCGAGAGAGCTCCCATTCACTTTGAATGGGCCTCCCCAACGTTCTACCGGTGATTAATATATATAATCACCGGTGAAAGTATATAATGACCGCTGTCAATGGCAACGGGTTTTGTGCTTCTAATTCACGTCTTTCATATCAATCCGCAACAAAGCCGTTCGCTGGTTGCAATGGAATTTCATTGAAAGTTACCAAGTATGTTGCCAGGCAACACCTAACAACTGTCAACTGTGGCGAACTATTTACAGTCATTGACAAAAGTGTTGTCACCCCATGCTAAAGTTTACTAAAAGAGGAATATAAAATCATCTTTTGGAAATTGATTTTAATGGCTTATGTAATAAAATGAGGAAAAATCCAACTCTTGAACTCAATGCAAATCAAACAAGCTAATAGGCTAACTGAACAAAACTGAACAAAACACCATGCCTATCTCTAGGTATGGTGAAGGGTGTTAAAGGGATAATTCGGGTTTTAAGACACGAAGTTATATGGGTTCCCCGTCAGCAACGTTGTGCATCAGCACTGACTTACCCCGCAACAGCGTCCTGTGAGCCGAGATCCAGCCGGTTTTTGATGGTGAAGAAAGTAGTCCGGCAAGTTTCTGGGGTCACGAAAGTAAAGTGTTTTTCTTCTCAAAACCATATGCGTTCAAAAGAGTGATATATTTGCACCACAAAAACGTTGTCCAGGAAAAATTCAAACCTCGTTATCACTTACTTATTTTTCGCGATTCCTATCACTGCGCGCTACTGACAGCTGGACAACGTTTTTGTGGTGCAAATATATCACTCTGTTGAACGCATATGGTTTTGAGAAGAAAAACACTTTACTTTCGTGACCCCAGAAACCTGCTGAAGAAAATAGTCCGGCATCAAAAACGATCAAAAACCGGCTGGATCTCGGCTCACAGGACGCTGTCGGGGGGTAAGTCAGTGCTGATGCACAACGTTGCTGACAGGGAACCCATATAACTTCGTGTCTTAAAACCCGAACTATCCCTTTAACCTGACTTTCGCCAGATCCTGTAGTTCGCTGTCTGCTTCACACAAGGATCTGGGACTTCTCGATAGGAGATGTATTTCTGAAGGCGGGTCCTTGTAAAACATCCTCGCATGTGATTTGATAAACCACTTGCCTGTTATCTTGAATGACGTGCTAGGCTTCTTCAAGCTCTTGCCAAACCCGGTCGGAAGAAGAGTAAAAACATCCTTGCCACCAGTAAATGTCTTCAAAACTATTCTCTGTTAATCTTTTAAAGAATGAATACGTGATAGATTCGACAAAACGGTTGAAATAGCAGAATCAATGTCAGCACAAGACTCCTCGCTGCGTGCCGCCATTGTTATTTGAATCAAACACTCGCTTCGGCGCTCCTGATTGGTTGCTCATTTTTTGAGCACTGGCACAGGGGTTTGGATTGCCCTCGCGTCCAGACCCTTGTGTGGAGCTCAGCGAAACGCCTCTGGTGGAGCATGGCGGAACTACAAGGGTCTGGCGAGAGTCAGGCTAGAAGGGTGTGTGATGATGTGGGTCAATTTAAGTTCTAAAGACCAAGGGAACTTTATCAGGATGCATAGTATCCTGGATCCATGAAATAAGTAGCCTTTAAAAATAAAAAACTGCCTGCCCCTATGTTAACCCTATGTGTTAAATTCCCATAGGGTTACATAGGGGTGACAAGACTTTTGACCCCAGTATTTTGGGAAGAACATTTATTTTTTTATGATACATTATTCATTCACATAGAAAATTGGTGTGTCCTTAAAGGTTGGATTTTTCCTCATTTTATTACATAAGCCATTCAAATAAATTTCCAAAAGATGATTTTATATTCCTCTTTTAGTAAACTTTAGCATGGGGTGACAACACTTTTGTCAATGACTGTATTTTCTAGAAGTTAGCGGAAGCCACCAAACGGTAGCCAAGTCATTGCTAAAGACACATTGAGTTAAGTTTCATTTCTCTTTTTGGCAAGTAGCCATATAATAAGCGGGATAATGTATAGAACGCCGGTCATTATCGGAAAATAATTCCCTTCAGGACGAAGCAAAACCCCTCCGCTGCGCGTCGGGGTTCTGTTCATCCTGTCGGGAATTATTTTCCGATAATGACCGGCGTTCTATTCATTATCCCTTACATATTTCAACTCGTGGAACGTCTCTCGGCCAATCAGAAACAAATAAACAGCTCCATGGAACCCAATTGTTGTATAATGACTAATACCCCCCCCCCCCTTTCTTCAGGCACTATGACTACAAGGTGGTGTCCCCAGCGCTGAGAGCCGTGGGGAACATTGTGACGGGAGACGATATTCAGACACAGGTACACTGTTCTGTGCACTACCATAGGTCCACCCCTTCTGCATGATGTTAGCTTAGCGCTGCTTCTGTTGATGCCCCTGTGTCTGGGGTCTTGTGCAGTTTTGTTTATATTTTGTGTAGCACAAAAATATTCAAGTCTGTTAACATGTCATTTCACATTGTAAGGCCTATTGTAATCATTTGGTGTGTGTGTGTGTGTGTGTGTGTGTGTGTTTATACAGGTGATTCTAAATTGCTCAGCCCTGCCTTGCCTACTACACCTTCTCAGCAGTCCCAAAGAATCAATCAAGAAAGAGGCGTGTTGGACGGTTTCTAACATCACAGCTGGAAACAGACGACAGATCCAGGTGTGTGTCTGTATGTGTGTGCGCACGTGTGCACATGGGTTTGAGTGTCAATGTAGAGGCACATATTGGTGTGCTTCTGTGTGTGTGTGTTAAGTGTAGGGATATAGTGGAGGCTACACGTAAGTAAGTGCAGTTTATCCACCTCTGAAATTCTAGAAATAGAGTTTATCCAATAGGGCTCGTGATTGTGACGTGAAAACTTTGCGGGCAGCCATATTGGCAGCCTCACTCCTTAGTTTACTATGGATTTACTCCCGCCTATTAGTGTGTTCCTGTTACTTAGTTTTTGCCTTCTTGGTCGTATGTTGCTGTGTAGTGGGGTGTAGCACAACCCACGATCGCAAGAGGACAAGAATCGCTAATACTATAAATTGTCTGCTTCTTGTCTTCTGCATCTAAATGAATGGAGTATTACGTTCGGTGCGCTACCAACATGGCGGCAAATATTCCTAGAATGCAACGCGTGCAATTCATCGTTTACCCACCTCTTATTTTAGCACTTCACCTCTGTGCCCTTAACTTCCTCTCTCCCCTTTCCTTGTGCCAGACGGTGATCGACGCCAACATCTTCCCCGTCCTGATCGAGATCCTGCAAAAGGCCGAGTTCCGCACTAGGAAAGAGGCCGCCTGGGCCATAACCAACGCCACCTCTGGGGGCACTCCTGAGCAGATGAGGTGTGTGTGTGTGTGTGTGTGTGTGTGTGTGTGTGTGTGTGTGTGTGTGTGTGTGATTTCATCACTTGTTCTCATTTAATCTATGAAGAGTATATGTGGGTATAAACAGTGACAAACATGACTAACAACTCTGTGTGTGGTGTGTGTGTGTGTGTGTGTGTGTGTGTCTGCGTGTGGTGTGTGTCTCTGTCCCCAGGTACCTGGTGTCTCTGGGCACCATCAAGCCCATGTGTGACCTCCTGACAGTAATGGACTCCAAGATTGTGCAGGTGTCCCTCAACGGCCTGGAGAACATCCTGAGACTGGGAGAGCAGGAGGCCAAGCAGAACGGCACCGGAATCAACCCCTACTGCGCCCTCATAGAGGAGGCATACGGTACACACACACACACACACACACACACACACACACACACACACACACACAGAGGGAGAGCAGGAGGCCAAGCAGAACGGCACCGGAATCAACCCCTACTGCGCCCTCATAGAGGAGGCATACGGTACACACACACACACACACACACACACACAGAGGGAGAGCAGGAGGCCAAGCAGAACGGCACCGGAATCAACCCCTACTGCGCCCTCATAGAGGAGGCATACGGTACACACACACACACACACACACACACACAGAGGGAGAGCAGGAGGCCAAGCAGAACGGCACCGGAATCAACCCCTACTGCGCCCTCATAGAGGAGGCATACGGTACACACACACACACAGAGGGAGAGCAGGAGGCCAAGCAGAACGGCACCGGAATCAACCCCTACTGCGCCCTCATAGAGGAGGCATACGGTACACACACACACACACACACACACACACACACACACACACACACACACAGAGGGAGAGCAGGAGGCCAAGCAGAACGGCACCGGAATCAACCCCTACTGCGCCCTCATAGAGGAGGCATACGGTACACACACACACACGCGCACACACACACACACACACACACACACACACACACACACACACACACACACACACACAGAGGGAGAGCAGGAGGCCAAGCAGAACGGCACCGGAATCAACCCCTACTGCGCCCTCATAGAGGAGGCATACGGTACACACACACACACACACACACACACACACACACACACACACACACACACACACACACACACACACACACACAGAGGGAGAGCAGGAGGCCAAGCAGAACGGCACCGGAATCAACCCCTACTGCGCCCTCATAGAGGAGGCATACGGTACACACACACACACGCACACACACACACACACACACACACACACACACACACACACACACACACACACACACACACACACACACACACACACACACAGAGGGAGAGCAGGAGGCCAAGCAGAACGGCACCGGAATCAACCCCTACTGCGCCCTCATAGAGGAGGCATACGGTACACACACACACACACACACACACACACACACACACAGATTTGCCAAACGGTGCAGTCATTAGCCGCAAACAAACATTTCTTACGTTTATATTCATTTCACATTGAGATAAATGGTGGCCTGATTTAAAAAATTATCATCTGAACTATAATGCGCTGGCAACCACCTACCGTACAGGTTGGGAATGGGCTTAGATTCTTAAATAATCTACCACTAGATGGCAGTAGAAACATTGTAGGGTAAAAATAATCCTCAGTAAAAATATTGGTTGGTTATTATTAAGTCAATTCACATGTTAAATGTAATGAGATCAAATCTAGGTGTCCTGAGCACTGAAGGGTTAATTTTTGAGAACTAAAATGCTCCTATTAGGAACCGTTTGGAACCCTCAACCTCAACCCTCAGTTCTCTCTCTTGCTCCTTCTCCTTGCAGGCCTGGACAAGATTGAGTTCCTGCAGAGCCACGAGAACCAGGAGATCTACCAGAAGGCCTTTGACCTGATCGAGCACTACTTCGGCGTGGAGGAGGAGGACGCCAGCATCGCTCCGCAGGTGGACCAGAGCCAGGGCCAGTACATCTTCCAGCAGCAGGAGGGACCCATGGAGGGCTTTCAGCTTTAACCCCCCCCCCCCCCCCCTGAAACCCCACCTCCTGCACCCCCACTCACCCTGACTCTCTCTCTGAGTGCGCCCCCCAGCCCAGCCCGGCCCGTTCCGGTCGGTCCGGTCCCCCTTTCCTCCATGCCAGTGTCGACTCCCTGATTCCCTAATCTTCCCAAAGCTTCAGCTTCCCTCCATTGGTGTGCCCCCCACCCACCCAACATACACACACCCTCTCTTAGATGGGGGGGCAGTGGGGGGGGGGGGGGGGGGGCGGTACAGAGAGCTGGTTGACTACCTTCCCCTTTTTCTGATTCCGGTCATCTGAACTCATCCAGTCGGCTACCCCTAGGGAGGGATGGCAAGCATATAATTATTTTCTGATTTTGTTTTTGTTTTATGTTTATTTTCTGTATTAGGAGTGCATTCCTACTATTATTGTTGGTATTATTATTATTATTATTATTATTAGGATTGTTATTATTAGTGATAATAATAATTATGATTATTACAATTATTATTATTGATAATAATTCATATTAATATTATTGATTATTATTATTATTATTTTGGCACTGGTGTCCCAAAAAATTACTTTTTACATCATATCCCTTTTGGAATGTGAATCTACCTCTTTAGTCAATGAAAAAGCACTCATGGTCATGTGACTGGTACAAGTGCAGATGGTGGCCCAGGGAGGTGCCCTCTAAAGCAGTGAGTGCAAACATTTCTCTCAGTTTAGAGGGACATATCAGAAAAGAGATCAGAGAGTAAAAACAGCAGAAAGCAACAGCTACCAAACAACAGCAACAAATGGGGGGGGGGGGGGGGCACATTTGAATGACCTTAATGGAAGCAATCTCAACTCTTAGATGGAGACTGACCGAATAGGTTAGCTCTACTAGTTTGCCGTGAGAATTAACAGACACACACACACACACACACACACACACACACACAGTGGTCTCTCAATTTAGCATGAGGAGTCTGCCTCAGCATTGGACAGCAAGTGTCAGAATCTCTGCGTGTGTATGAGAGAGAGAGAGAGAGAGAGAGAGAGGGAGAGAATAGCTGTCTCCGGCCCCCTCTCAGCTGACACTAACGGCTCCTAGCGTCCGGGAGCTGACTGGGCTTATTTATTGTGTCTGAGAGAGGAACGACTCCGAGCAGGATGGACAGCATTTCAGACACAAAAGGTCTAACGCTGATGGAGAGCCATGGCTCCAGCTTGAGGATCGGGGGCCTCTTCCCCATGTATTTTTGTTTGTTTTTGTTTTTGTTTTTCTGCTTGTGTTTTAACGTGATGCAGTGTCATTGTCCAGAGCCTTTTTTGTCTTTTGCTGTTTTTCTTTTTTGTTTTCCGTTTGCAGTTTCTTTTTGGATTTAACATTTTTAGGTGTTCTTTCATATCAAACAGAGGATGTGGCAACCGTGGCAACCGTCTCTCTCCAATGGCCACATGGCCCGTTGGCCAAGTGCTGCAATACTTTCAGATTTGACATCATCAGAAAAATGCTCTGATTTATAGATATATATATAAAAAAAAGAAAATAAATCTGTATATTATATATACATGTAAGCTCTGATTTAGTTTTCTGTTTTATGAGAAGCTTCTGATGAACATGAGGTGCTGATCATGTGAAGCTTCCTATTCAATCTCTTGCGGTGGGGGGGCGGGAGGGAGACAGCAGCCATGGCGGGCGGCTTGTCTTCACGAATCATCTTCATCCTCCTCCTCTTCCTCCTCGTCCTCCCACCCATCAGGAGAAGCATCTGGATCATCAGAGGCTGGTGGCGCCGCGCGGACATGGATGATCACCGATCTCTTTCGTGCTTTGTTTGTTAGTGTCTTGATTCTGCACAAGACTACTACTCCTGCTGTGAACGACCTTTGACATTTTGATCCCTGTGTTGGCGCCCCTGTGTGGCTCAAGTCGGGTTTTCTAGAACTTTTCCCTTTATTGCAAATTTCTCCCCCGAAATCATGTTACATAAGAATTTTGGTTCTATTTTATTATCATTATTTATGGTGTTTTTGGCACGCAACAGATAGTGCTGATAAAATTACATTATCGGATGTGCAGTTGGAAGTAGAAGCAACAGTATATTGAGATTGTAAAACATGTTTTTGGTTGAACATCAAGAACATTTAATCGTGTATAGTTTTCTAATATTTCTCATGTTTGTACTGATTGTATAATATATACATATATGTTTATGTTTTCTTCCGGTTTATAATTTTTTTTTGTCCATTAGAAGGGGGGAAAAGTGTATGAGTCTGCATCGGTGCCGAGCTTGAGAGGAGAATTTCGTGCTCCGCACTGAAGAATGTTGACGTTCTGTAAGATGGAGGAGAACAAATAAACTCTTCTGTTCCACCTGAGGTCAGATTTGTGTGGTGTTTGTTGCGGCGTCTTCTCCAAGTGAGGACAATGGCTTGCCTGTGTCTGTGTGTGGATCCATGATGCACAACAATCTTCTGTACTCTTAAGCTTTCTGGGCGAATCTGTAGTTTTAGGAACCTTACTTGGTGAATAGAGAATAGAGTGGAGTTGATATCATCTTCGTTCATTGAGCTTTGAACACGTCCATTTATTCTTTTAGCTGATGTTTTTATCCAAAGTGAGGACTAATATTCAATTTACACCACAAAAGGGAGACTTCTCAACAAATACTACTTTTAAAAACACCACAAGGCAGCCAGAGGAAGTACCAGCCAGAAGATTCCTCAACAGTGATGGTAGTACGTGTCTGACCTTTTGCGTTCATGACATTTGTGCGAAGAGTTGGGCCTATAAGGGGGTTGTCCTGTGAGGAAATTAGTTTTCTGCATTTGACCTATTCAGGTGTAGTGTGCACACATTCATACATACACACACACACACACACATTTGGATCAGTGAGCTGGGAGTACATACACATATCCAGAGCAGTGGGCAGGCCTTAATCTGGTGCCTGGGAAGCAGTTGGGGGTTAGGTGGATGTGGATGTGTGAGAGCTGTTTTAATCACCACCACCCCCCCCCCCCATTTTCCCTACCAGTCAAGGATTGAACCAGCCTCGCTTCACTTAACGGTCACAGGTCCTGTTCCCTAACCAGCAGGCCCGGATGCCCCTGTAGTAGGAGAACAAGATTGGTGGAGATAAAAGATCCGGGCCAATGCAAACAATTCCTGAGAATTTTGATTTGAAATGCCACCTGTTCCCGTGATAACACTCCCTTTGAGCCAAATGCCGGTGTGCAATACTAATGACACACCTATGCTTTATCAGTGCATCACCATGCAGACGCACATATGGCTGTAAATACTTCAGGCAAACTGAAAAACAAGTGAGTCATGTAGAGACAGCCATGCAGATAATAGCCATGCACCTCTTCACAACGTCAGTGGATACTAATTATAAGTCTGGTAAGGGTAGAAGGTGTACTGTAGCATTCCAACTAATTTGCCATTGTCTTGAATCCCGGTCTTCTACAGTAGTTGACCCATTTAAGACTTCTATGGAAATGATTGTACAAGTTTATATGGAAATATACAGATGTTTTTCCAGATCTACAAGTAGCTGTGAAATGATGATAATAGTCATCACATTGGAAACACATTTGTTATTTGACTGAAACCACACATAAATCAATCTTTTTTCAGAACATCTATCTTTGTTCACATTTTTTAACCTCCTCTATTTTTGGAGGATCTCCTGAAAACATAGCCCAGGGCAAAAGGACAAAGAAAAGACTCCACTCAGATTTGGTTTCAGCTGCGTATTTTCCATGTCAAATGGACCCTGGTCTAATACCTCTCCCGCAGGTGGCCTAAGCAGTTTCGGTTGGTGTTGGCCTGATTGCTGTTCCCTCACTCTTCTTGATATAATGCTCATCTCCAGGTGCCCTTCCAGTGTCAATATCATCTCTGAATAAATATTTGCCCTGAAATATGTCCTGTCTAAATGTTTTTAAATCTATGAGTCCACAGAGTGCCATCTCCAATATTTGCTTTTGGAGAATCGAAAGTGTATTCAACATTTTCTGTTTGTAGTATTGTCGAGGCTGAGTGTGGCTTTGTGTTAAAGTTTGAGGAAATAAAATGGAAACGCAACTCCAACTGAACTCGTGGGCTCCGTAACTAGATCCTGTTGTGTTCCCCACACTTTTGTTTTTCCTAATTGACCTAAACATATTCATCTAGTGCCAATTCCACTCTGTGTTTGGAACACACACACACACACACACACACACACACACACACACATACACCTCAAGGCTATTTGAAAGACCCAAAACCAGACTCTCAGGTTTGGAGCGGGGAATTCTGAGTAAGGCACGAGCATGGGAACACTCTTCGGTATTATGCATCTGTCACGCCACTTGGATGTTCTCATTGCATGCAGTGTCATAAAGCAGTTACATGTTTGGCTGTGGTCAATAGAACAACTACCTGTGTAGACGTGTATTTGTCTTACTAGTTGATACTAATTTGTCTCTGCTCTGAATGCAGCAGATTTTCCCACTAAAAAAATAAATAAATACTGCATGTTGGACACCTTTGGCAAGGCTGGTCCATATCGAAGAGAAATGGATAGGCCCAATATTACTGGGGAGAAAATATCTATATACAGAGAACGCCAAGTTACTGTATGCTCATACACTCACGTGTAACACCTCCAGTGGGAAAAAGATGTGATTTTGTGTGGCATTTGTTTTTAATCTCTCCATACACTTGACCCCGTGACCTTGTCTTTGCCGACCCTTGACCCCACTAGTTGACCTACGTGTGTGTTTTGACATTGTCGCACCATCATCTAAAGGTTAAGCAAAATAGTTAAGTTCTGGCAGGAATTTGCCCTTAATTATCCCTGCCCTGTTCATTATCTTTGGATTAATCCAGACAATCCAATTTGTATTTCTCAAGTCATGCATTTGTTAGTTGGATGTTCTACTTTAATTACACATGAACTGTCTTGTATGGTGGCGGTGATGATCATATTAGCCATTGTCTCCTGAGCTCCCGAGAAGAGGAATTTGAATATTCGTGAACGCAACACAAAACAATTGTGTGGGCAATCAGCAAACACAAAACAAAGCAAAACCATACTTTTGCTCACCCAACCCTCGACTTGTCAACAGGTTATTAGCGTTCTGTGATATGGGGGAAGTCATGCATCTCTCCACCTTCCTTCAGATGGATGCTTAGATGTGCTTCAGGTGAGTTAAAGGAGACATCGCCCTGCAGGTGGTCACACTTGAATGAATGTTTTCATCAGCAGATACCTGAGAGAGAAACCTAGATCTGTCTGGTATTTTACCCAGAGCAAGGATTACGACAGCATCCTTTAACACTGCCGCATCCTTGTGTGTGTGTGTGTGTGTGTGTGTGTGTGTGTGTGTGTGTGTGTGTGTGTGTGTGTGTGTGTGTGTGTGTGTGTGTGTGTGTGTGTGTGTGTGTGTATGTACTGTATGTATGTATGTACAGTATGTGAACTATAGCATATTAGTCACTGTTGTGTTGTATGACTGTCTGGAAATATAAGTCTATCACCTTAGGTGAAGTTTGCCAAAAATAGCTTGCACCTTTTGTTTTACTGTAATGTCTGGCTGGCTTGAAGCTTTAAAGCACAGTGGAGTATCAATGCGTGGGAGGGAGACAGGTGAACGCGAGACAGGAGAAACATGTATTTTGGGGCTTTCCCCCGAGAGACACACAGAGACCAGTCATAGTGCCATCACAGACCTCTTATTTTTACTGTCAGGAAAGTGACCGGTTCTTCCAGCCAAGGGGACTTTCATCACAATGTTTTGGCAGTAAAAAATGTGCCTCGTACAGGAATATTATTCACATCACATGCAACAGGAGTCATCATGCTGGAAAACCAGCCAAAAAGGGAAATGTGCTTTCAATATGAAATATGACACTGTCAGATCCAGACCCACACGACTTACAGAAACAATAGCAAACTGTAAGAGATGCTTACCTCATGAATAAAATATGTACAAACCACTGTAGGCTATATCCCACACCAACTGTAGATAATACGCCATTGGAGAGCAATGACATGACATTATTAGATCAATGTATTCATCACCGTACAATCTGAACTCCAAAAAGACAGTCAAAATCAGTCAAAAAAAGGTCTTGATATGATATATATCTCAAAGTAGTTTCTGATATTTGATTAGGAGGTGAGGAAAAGAATAAGGCTTCTAACAGGGGAACTACACCAGACGCGTAACTGAAGTGTTCCGTTCGCGATGCGTAAAATCCATTTTAGAAGATGGGTCTATTTTTTTCGAATGTACGCGCCACTGTTGCGTCTGGTGTAGCTACTTCCATTGACTACAGTGATAATTAACTGCTGCGACCGGCTGCAACATACGCGTCGCGAACGGAACGCTTCAGTTACGCGTCTGGTGTAGCTCCCCTGTAAGAGTTCTGATAATTCCGTCATATGCTGAATGTCCTCTTCAGTCGTGGCCTCGGCGACTGACCCCGAGTGGACTGCGACAGTGTGGTTCCCGTGCTCACAGTGTCTGTAGATTCTGAGGGCAGGTAAATGGACAACCTGCTGATGGAGAAGAGCTGACCGGTTGTCTTCTCCTCCTCCTTGCCCAGGGACGCGGAGCCGACGAGCGAGCCGGTGGACCTCTGCGAGTACTCGTAGACGTTGCGCAGGAACGCGTCCTTGGTGTTGTGCTCCTTCTTGAAGAGGATGACGTAGCACTTGGGCAGGAAGTGACAGCAGAGGATGCCGTAGTTGGAGATGAGGATGACCACCATCTCCACGGCGGGCAGGTACTTCCCCTTGGTGGTCACGTACACGGGGATGAAGATCACCCAGGAGATGAGGTAGATGATCATGCCGAAGGTGATGAACTTGGCCTCGTTGTAGCTCTCGGGAAGCTTGCGGCCCTTGAAGGCGAAGGCGAAGCAGACGAGCGCCAGCACGGCGATGTAGGCCAGCATGATGCTGAAGGCCACGTACGAGCCCTCGTGGCACTCCAGCAGGATGGACGTGGCGTCGAAGGGCTGGCGCAGCGGCGTGGGACTGCGGAGCACCAGCCACACGATGCACACCAGCACCTGGACGGCCATGCAGGCCATCACGATGGCGTAGGGCTTGTAGAGGCGCCGCAGCGCCTCCTGAAGCGACGGGTTGAAGTGGAAGGCCAGCAGGATCTTCAGAGACTTGACCAGGATGCAGGACACGCACAGGGTGAAGCTCAGACCAAACAGCACCTGACGGATCTGACACAGAAGTAAGACAACGTTATACTAACGCTTGACATAGGCAATATTATAACTTGATGACATGACATGACATCTCATTAAGCAACATTAGGCTTGGTGTATGCCTAATTCTACTACATTATGGACCGATACCTGACGGATCTGACACAGACGTAATCAGAATCAAAATCAGAAGCTTTACGGCCAACATTTAGGCAATATTATACGTTACTAACATAGGCAATATTATAACTTGATGTCAACATGACATGACATCTCATTAAACAACATTAGGCTTGGTGTATGACTACATTATGTCAGGTCTTTAACATCCAGGCTGCTTTGAAAGGCTTAAGGCTTCAGAGGCTTTTGAAGTGCTTGCATACCACATGTGAAATTCTATCTGTGACCTGAGACAATAATAGCTTTGCTCTTAGCCAAAATCCTCAAAATAAACAATCAGGGCGACCGGTAACTCAGGAAGAGGAAAAAGGCTCTATGACAGGGCAGTATCGTTCTCCAAAAACCCTGTGGACTGAAGTAGCCTAACAAAGGCCAGCTAGTTAGGGCAATTAAATGCTATCAGGAGGCCAAAACATAGTCAGTAGCAATGGTCAACAGCAGTCATATAAGAGTTACAGTAATTTCCCGACTATTAGCCGTGGCTTATACATTGATTTTGCAAAATTTCTTCAGCTATGAGGTTAATACAGGGGGACAGTTAATATGATGTTAATATGGTTTTGCTTCTTTTAACTTGCATAAAACACTGTCCTGCGGCTTATACACAATGCGGCTTATATGCGGGAAATTACTGTTTTCACTGCAGAGGCTGGGTCATCCTGGGCACAGTACTGCATATTCCCTTACCAGAGCAGCCTCTCATATACAGTAATGACGAAAGAATTATGGGAAAATAAAGGACAGTTACCACTACTAGACCAAAGGAGGCTTACAGGCAGAGGCCAGAGTGGAGTGAGTGAAAACAACTCACAGCCTTTAAAGCAACACTAAAGAGTTTTTTTGAACATTAAAATAATGTTTCCAAAATCATTTCAGTGGTTCATCAACTTGTAACATGGTGAACGGCACTTCGTGGCCCTCTTTCGGCTATAAACGCACTATGTAGGTTTACCAGACAGGGTAAGATCTGTAGTTTGATGGAATGAGATGTAAAAAACTACAAATTTGACTTGCTTCTTTGTCGCAATACATCATACTTTCCTAAAATCATGCAACATACTCTACTTTGGATGTAGACATAAACAAATAGCGTGCGTGCGACAATAGAGGAAAAGTGCTTTAGTGTTGCTTTAACCAAAAGTGCACTCTTACAGTAAAATGAATGTGTCGAGAACAACACATTTCTGTGTCCAGATAGGGAAAACACAATTTGTGTTGTTTCCAACACATTGCTTTTGTTATTTGTTACACAATATGTGTTGAAAATAACAAAACTTGTGGTTTTTTTTTTTTTTTAACACATTTCTGTGTCCAGATAGGGACAACACAGTTTGTGTTGTTTTCAACACATTTGTTTTAAGAGTGTGTGTGGAAGTGAAGTTGTGGCCTGCTGTTAGCGTGTGCTGTGAGAGTAGTGTTGCTTTAACCAAAAGTGTATGGAAGTGAAGTTGTGGCCTGCTGTTAGCGTGTGCTGTGAGAGTAGTGTTGCTTTAACCAAAAGTGTATGGAAGTGAAGTTGTGGCCTGTTGTTAGCGTTGTGCTGTGCGAGTACCTTGCACTTGAGGCTGCTGGGGTGGCCCACGAAGAAGACCACGCTGACGTAGCTCCCGATCAGGGACAGGAGGATGATCTGGCACAGCGGCCCGCCCGCCGCCCTCACCACCGGCGTGTTGCGTTGCCATAGGAACAGCACGCAGATGACCAGCGCCACGATGACCCCCAGCGCGGCCAGCGTCAGCAGCACGATGGCGAAGCCGTCCGCCCAGTCCAGCAGCTCCAGGGTCTTGAGTCTGCAGGACGTGCTCCTGACCGGGGCCCACTCTACGCTAGCATTACAACTCAGGCACTGATCCGCATCTGACAAACAGGAGAGCATAACAAAATATATGTTTTTTATTTAAACAGTCATTTCCTGTGTTTTAGCCACATTGAGTGTAAGCCGCAGGACCGTGTTTTATGCAAGTTAAAAGAAACAAAACCATGCTAATACAATATTATCTGCCCCTGTGTATTAACCTCATGTGAATTTGGCAAAATCATTGTATAAGCCGTGGTTAATAGTTGGGAAATTACTGTATTTCTATATACTGTATTTTATGTTTACCATCATGCAGTGTTATCCTGGTGATTTGTGTCTAAAGCAACAGGCAAGTCTACTTGAGATTGTATTAGAGTTTGGCATAGTTCAGAGGCACATCGTAAAGACATGCTCTCACAATGCAAAGTGGATGGGCCTTGAGGTCCCTCATGCTCTGGATGACTTCTGCCATTGCCAGGCCTCAGCTAAAGAAGGAACATATTGTAAAATACCCTCATCAAGTCTCAGTCGAGCTTTTCAGGTATGTAAGTGGAAAATCACTGGGCTTTTCCTTTCAGTGTTCACGCGTCTATAAGTGCTGCTTTGACCCTATCTGTCTCTCTCTCTTTCTCTGCTCTGTCTGTGTAAATATTAGCTTTCCTCTGTTTGGAGATATGGAAACAGGACCGACACTGTGTGTGTGTGTGTGTGTGTGTGTGTGTGTGTGTGTGTGGGGGGGGGGGGGTATGTCTGAGTCTAGGTGTGTGCATGTGTGGGGGTGTATTTATATGGCTGAGTGTGTGTGTGTGTGTGTGGGTGTATGTCTGAGTCTAGGTGTGTGCATGTGTGGGGGTGTATTTATATGGCTGAGTGTGTGTGTGTGTGTGTGTGTGTGTGTGTGTGTGCGAGATTAGCGACTCACCCGTGTCATTGGAGTAATGGTCTGCAGTGCAGTTGATGCACTCGTAGCAGCAGGTGTGTTGCCCCTCCACACTCTTCTTCATCTCTCCCGGCTCACAGCTGTTGGAGCACTTGGACACCACGTCCTGATGCATGCACAGAGAAAGAGGCAGGAAGTGGGAGGAAGTGAGCAGTGGGAAGTGGACGGAAAGAAATGGGAAAGTGGAAAGAAGTGGGAAAGTGGGAGGAAGTGGAAAGAAATGGGAAGTGGAAAGTGGAAGGAAATAAGTGGGAAGTGGGAGGAAGTGGGAAAGTGGGAGGAAGTGGAAAGAAATGGGAAGTGGAAAGCGGAAGGAAATAAGTGGGAAGTGGGAGAAAGTGGAAGGAAAGAAGTGGGAAAGTGGGAGGAAGTGGAGAAGTCATGTTAGTCACAGCACACAGTTTGTTAGCGCCAACTACTTTAAAACACTTGGTGGATGTGATGCTGTCAGGGAGAGATCATGGCTGCCCTCTCTGTACCTATACACATCATGTGATATTGTCGTAGATACTTTTGCATTTAAGAGACTAGGCACTTAGTACTTAATTGCTCTGCATGACGTCACTTACGCCCTGCTTGGCTAGTTGAGAGCAATGCCTATTGTCATGTGTATACAGTATATCCCCTCCAGTCCTGTTGTTCTGTTAACACCTGACGAAGACCAGCTTTAGTTGAAACGTTGTGTCAATAAATCGCTTCAGGAGGAGCAGCAACAGTGTGTGGGTACTTTTTCCTTTTGCCAGCCCTGGTGCATGACCTTGACTGACCTGGCTAGTTCAGTTCAGTTCAGTTCAGGGGTCGGCTGCCATCTAGAACTTTCTAGTAATTTCTTAAAATGAACGTGTTGGAAACAACACAAACTGTGTTGTCCCTATCTGGACACAGAGACATGTCAAAAAATAACACAAGCTGTGTTATTTTCAACACATATTGTCTAACAAATAACAAAAGCAATGCGTTGGAAACAACACAAACTGTGTTGTTTTCAACACATTCAATTTCAGAGTGTGAGTGTCCTTAGAGCTACAGTATGTTCTCAACACCCATGTATTTTTTATTGTTTCCAATGAGGACAGAGTATGTAGCCACATGCAGCTGCCACTAGAGAAAGTGTTGCACCCACACGTCTTGGCATGGCATACAGTAGGTAATGCAGGAAAGAATGTAGAATTACAGCAACTGTAATGCACTTCTTTACTTGGTTACACAGGCAAGTAATCAGATTGCAGTAACATCACTCATTACCCACATCCATGAGAAAAAAGGGGAAAAGGAAATAAATGATCTGTACACTACAAAGTTGTCCTCGTTCCTTGAACGCATATAAATGACCTGTCAATTCCAATTAAAAGTGTTTTTTAAGAGCTTTCTCTGTTCATGTATATGAAGTGAAAGCACTCCATCTTGACAAATTGTTGAGCAAACCTTCAGGGCCATTGTGCAGTATGTGTGGGCGTGCATTTGTCATCACAGAGGTTTTTCTTTGAATGAAATGCTTGTCATTTTTGCTGAATGAGTCTAGCTGACTGCGCTCGCACGCTCTGTCACAACTGTTTTGACTGACTCAGTCACCTTCAAGAGGCTGAGGTGGCTTCGCGTGGCACGGCTGGTCGGCGTGATGGTGTTGTTGGCAGGGTGATACTCGGCGACCACGTCAAAGGTGCCTATGGATTCCTTGTTGGTTCTCCAGATGGAGATGTCGTAACCCAGGTTCACATCTCCTCTACTATCAAAACTGTAGTTCTTTCCTTCCATCTTAAACGTTGCTCTTTTTAGGGGGCCGAGTAGCTGAAATGGAGAAGACGGCGACAGCAAAAACAAGATGAAGAGATCAAGTGAATGTGAAAATGAAACCTCTTGTCCTCAGACTCAGATCTTATTTTAATCTTTCTATCTTGTTTGTCAGTAAACTTGATCAACCGTGACACTGAAGAAAAGCCAACAATTCTATTGTGTTTAAGCAGGAAGTGTGCATATCTGTGTGTTATGCAGTGAGTGTTCTCTGTGTGTTGTGTTGTGTGTTATGGAGTGAGTGCTGTCTGGGTTTTGTGTGTTGTGTGTTATGGAGTGAGAGTTATCTCTGTGTTGTGTGTTGTGTGTTGTTTGTTATGGAATGAGTGTTGTCTGTGTGTTGTGTGTTGTTCAGTGAGTGTTATCTCTGTGTGGTGTGTGTGTGTCTATGCTGTGTGTTTCACATGTCATACCTGCCATGGCTTGATTGCTCCAGGAGTCTTGCAGTTCTTTGGTTTAGCGCACAGGTCCACTATGGCCTGGGTTACAGCGCTGACGGCCATCTGGATGCTGAAGACTGAGTCTGAGGCTGTGTTGTTCAACAGGATGTCTGTCGCCTCGTCTGGATCCACGCCCTGGTAGAACTCCCTCAGAAATGGCATGTTTGTGTCCTCGCTCATATATTCCTCTCTCTTCAGCTCCCTGATGTACTGCTGGAAGGGTGCGACGTTGCCGCTCTTGAAGGTGAACCCCACGACCTTCCCAACGGTGCTGAAATCGATGTGCGCCAGCTCGTTGCCGTTGGTGGACCAGCTGTCGCTGGCGATCCACACTCTGTCCTCGGCGGGGCCGTCCTGCAGCTCCTCGAACACCTGCCGCATGTACTCCGCTTTGGCGAAGGACACGATGACCTTGGCCTTGCTGTTGCTGCGGATGCTTTGGACTGCCTGGCGGATAGAGCTCTCCACGTTGGGGTCGTTCACTGACTCGGGCAGGATCTCCTTGAAGGCCAGGCAGATGCCCTTCTGCGCCGCCTCCGAGGCGAAGCTGTCCAGCGCCGAGCGTCCGTAGTCGCCGTCCATCGTGATCACGCCCACCCAGTTCCAGTGGTTGTCGCTTAGCAACTTGGCCATGGCGCGAGTCTGGTACATGTCGTTGGGCACGGTCCTCAAGAAGGCGGGGAAACGGAGCTTGTCACTCAGGATGGTGGCCGTGGACGAGTAACTGATCTGTGAGGCAAGTGAGGCAGGAAGTAATGATGAGTTTACCTCAACAGTGCAATGCTCTTCACAGCAGTCATTTCAAGAGCTTTGCAAATACACAGATGAGAAAAGAGAGCAAAATAAAAGTGTAGAAGCGCAAACAGCACACCTATCTATCTATCTATCTATCTATCTATCTATCTATCCCTCCATCTATTTATCCAACTATCTATCTATATCTATATCTATCTAGACAGACAGACAGACGGACAGACCGTCTAGACAGACAGACAGACGGACGGACAGACCGCCTAGACAGACAGACAGACGGACGGACAGACCGTCTCTACCTACAGTATGTCTATCCATCTATCCATCTATCCATCCATCTATCTATCTATCTTTCTATCTATCTATCTATCTATCTAACCCTTGCCCCCCCCACCCCAGCTATACCTGTGGGATGAGCTCCAGGGTGAGCAGCCGTGCCAGAGCGATGGAGAGTTCCGAGAAGGACGCCCCCACCACGGCCACCACCGACTGGGTGCACACCGACCCGTTGGCACTGGCACGGCAGCCGCCATCGCTGCTGTTGCCCGCGCCGCCGCCCGTCGAGCTGACGCCCTCCGTGAAGTCCTTGGACGCCCGCAGGGCCGTGCTGACGTCGGAGCAGGAGTCGTGGATGTGGTAGCCCAGCGTGATGCCCAGCCTGGCGAGCGCCGGCGAGCGGTTGGCCTCCTCCACCGCCTGGATCATGACCAGGGCCTCAGACACACGGGCCTTATTCAAGCTGTTGGAGAAAACAACACCCATGGAGGGAGGGGAAGATAAGAAACCTGTCCAACAGACCTTCGCGTGTTTGACTATTGACAGATAACTGAGAAAGCAAACAGGCATTCGTATGTGGTAAAGATTTCATGATAGTGCATTATACTCTCATTATATGCCATCATTGTATACCAACTGATTTCACAGGGACGTAGGTTTTTTTTTTAGCATAATAATCTTATCTCACTGAATTATAGGACCCAATTAACCAGAATGCATTTTGCTACTATTTTGTTGAAGCCTACTATTTTAAACAGAACAGCGTGCAACATTTTGTTGTTGTTGAGGTTGCTCGGCAACACCACCAAATCAACAGTTAATTAATTGTTTTAACCCAATTAACCAGAATGCATTTTGCTACTAGTACAACACACTTGCTTTTATTTTGTTTAAGCCTACTATTTTAAACAGAACAGTGTGCAACATTTTTTTGTTGTTGAGGTTGCTCGGCAACACCACCAAATCAACAGTTAATTGATTGTTTCGTTAAGCTCTTAACAGGAAACACATGGTAAAGCTTGTGTTTCAACTTATGACACAACAGCTTCACAGTTGAACAACAATACGGCTTATGACACAACCTAGAATGAGCATGAATGGGTGTCCAAACAATTCTACATCTGTCTTTTCTGCTCAGTAGTTCATTTACACCGTGGTGCTTTCCTCTAATTAGTGATATATGCATACACATTAACAAGTTGTAGTTAACAGTCTAGTAGGAAGTTTCACTATTATTTTTAGATGAAATGTGCTTCAAAATGTTTTTTCCTAAAAGAATCCTCTATCTATTTTACAAAATAAAGACGTTTACATTTGCAGAGTTCAGATGCTAAACCCTTTTACAGTTTTTCTCAGTCGCTTTGGTGCTTTTCTCACATGACTATTTACATTTGCACAGCAATTAGTGTATTTCTCAAAACAGTTAGTGCAAAATGCAAAACCTAGTGGATAACCTGCAAAGGCACGTCACAAGCCAGTGCATCAAAATGAGAAGTCTTGACACCATCATTATGAACAAGATAGTCAAATTTGTCAAACAAAAGCCACAAACAAAAAAAAAAAAAAAAACTCAGAACTCGGTGACTCAGCCACAGTTAGGGGAGTAAGTGAGTATGTATGTTTCACATTTTTACTTCGCAATTCTACAGCATTGTGACTATGAAGTATAGTTCATTTTGACTGACATGACATAAGCAAATGATGATGTTATAAAACAGCAGAGAACTGTATGAAAGCACCTGATACATGTCCAAAGGCATTTGTCATTTGTTCAGAGGGAAGAGAAATTGCTTCTAAGATGTGCACAAATGACTAAATGTTGTGGCGGTTGAACTACTAGTGATGAGAATTTTCATTCTGAAAAGCACCAAATCGACTGAGAAAAACTGTAATCCGTCTGACCACTTTTCTTTTAAATTAAAATTTAAATTATTTTTTTTTCTATTAGTTTTTTTGCTTACACATTGATATTTCAGACCAGGATGAGAGTGGTAGAGGGTTTTGGAGCTAAATTAATTGATAAACATATATTACATGTGGAGAGCGTTCACTCACCACCGTTATCTCATTTTTGACAGAGATGGTGTTTAGAGGGTTTTGCATCTGAACTTTACAGTTTTTTTCAGTCGCTTTGGTACATTCCTCGAATCATCCTTGAGATTTGCTAAACAGTAAGTGCATTTTTCAAAACTATTTGTACAAATAGCAAAACACCATGGATTACCTGCAAAAGCCAGTTTCTTGCTCAAAATCCTTAGTCCATCTCTCAAAGCTAAATATTTGTGCTTGTGGTATACTCACTCTAAGCAGACTGCGGGCTGGGGCTGGCTAAAGTCCGACGTCTGGTACTTGGCTGGAGCTATGGCGCCGGCGTGGATGGGGAAGAGCCCGCCGATGAGGACGTCTCCAGGGGCACTGGCTGCTGGGGGGGTTGCCATGGTGTGTGCCATCCAACTCAGCAGCAGCACCAGAACCAGGGCCATCTGCACGGCTCTCAGATTCAGCTGGGCTCCTGGTGGTCTGTAGTACTCCTCCACCTCTCTGTAGTGGGTCTCCTCTCACTCTCTCTCTCTCTCTCTCTCTCTCACTCTCTCTCTCTCTGTCTCTCTCTCTACCTGTCTCTTTGATGCACTGGCTGTTTCTCTTCTTTTTTCTTGCTGTCTCTATCTATCATCAAGTTGAAAAGCTGCTTTTCTCTCTTCTACATTCTTTCACTTCATTTGTTCAGGTAGACTTGCCCTGATTTTCTTCTCTCTCTCTCTCTCTCTCTCTCTCTCTCTCTCTCTCTGTGCCTTTGTTACCAGGTGGACTGGTTTAGTTCTGTCTCTCTCTCTTTTGCACTGACTGACCTGGTGAACTGGCCTTCTCTCTCTATCTCTGTCCGTCTCTGTCTGATGTCTTGGGTGACTGACTATTTTTGCTACCTGCATGTTAGATCAAAATCACACATGTCACTCGGATCTGGCCCCTCCCCCTTGTCCTGCCTACGCCTTCTCTGATTGGGCAATACTCCTGTCCCCTGTCCCCCAGTTCGCCTGCAGGCAGTAAAATGATGACAGTTCAGACATCACATTAGGGACATTCTCTCTAGACACCTCCAGGTGCTTCCTTTTGAGAAATCCACCTCATAGGGAGTGGTTCACCTGACCGTTTAGGATAGAAGGAAATTTGCTTCTGGTGTTGACTTTTTGTATTTACACTGATGTGTGTGTATGTGTTGACCGTTAAAAGCAAAGGATCCATTCAGTTATGTGGAAGAGATACATTCAGTTATGTGGAAGAGGTGTATCATGATGTTTGTTTAGGATTATTTCTGCAAGTTCTGAAGACAATGACACATAGATGACTAATCAGTGCAAATGTGCTCATGCAAATGCTTGTGCAAATGTGCTTATGACAATTAGCTGAATGGGTTTTTCTGATCATGTGTGTCTGGCCGTGCATATCTGAATGAGCTGTCATATCAATGTCATTTCTGCTAATATATCGTCAGCCAAAGGGTTTACCTTTGGAAACGACATCGCTAATATAACTCATTCTAAGGAGTTACAGTTTTTCTCAGTCGCTTTGGTACATTTCTCAAAACATTTGCAAATCCTTGAGATTTGCAAAACAGTTCTCAACACAATACAAATAGCAAAACACCATACCTGCATAGCCAGTTTCTTGCTCAGAATCCTTAGTTCATCTCTCAAAACTAAATATCTGTGTCAATGAACATGTCAATGCCATCAGAATAACAAGTCCTTGTGTCATTGTGTATGGATAAGACAGTCAAATGACTTTGTCATGTTTTCAATATGACAGTGTACTCTGGAGGGGTGTCCTGATGTAAACCATGGCTAAGGTTTTGATGACAATTATTGTAAATTGTAGGTTGCACCCATGGGAGTTTGATTGCAAAGAAACTTTACTTTTTTCAAAAAATACTTTAATGTGCACATGTGACACAATGATGTGATGATTGAACAGGTACTTTTGAGAATTTCAATTCTGATCTTAGAAATGTACCAAAGTGACTGAGAAAAACTGTAATGCAACTTACAGTAAAAAAAACCTCCCTCTCGAGTGCCATGTCTCCTGAGCTCCATGAGGGGGCGGTGTTGTCCAGTGTAAACCTATGTCCTGACTGCTCCTGCATTCCGAGCCTCTTTTCTGAGTCTCTCCTGTGCATATCCCAAATTCCTGGTACAGCTTCAGAATCATCTCACAACTGGAATAATCCGATTACCGGTTCAACACCATTGTTGGGCTTCCTGGAAGGGAAGTCAGTTGGAGATGAAATCAAGCCTATGTCAACCCAAAACAGAGAAGTCAGCCAAGTTTCCTGATTCCATCTTTCTGGGTGTCTGGGAAACGTGTGAAATCTGAGAGGGAGAGAGAGAGAGAGAGAGAGAGAGAGAGAGAAAGAGAGAGACTGGTGGTACAGTACCAATGCCAACGCTCCGAAAACCTCGTGGACCGGTTTTGTGAGTCAGTCAGGGCAGATAAGGGTGCAATCGATTGCTCGTACTTGTGGGAAACACTTGGCTTCCTTGCCAGAGATATGGAGCGATTATTCACCGACTACAGATTACTTTCTGTAATTGCTTGCTGCTGGCTCTTGTGTGTATACTGGTGTGTGTGTGTGTGTGTGTGTGTGTTTGTATTTGTGTGTGTGCCTGTGAGAGAGAGAAGCGGTGAGATATCTATGTGATTGACACATACTTTGAATGCCATGTCATGGTATGCCATGGCCTTCTCCTCAGGTGACCTGTACATGTACTGTAATAGAACTGGACTTTCCCATCCTCCTCAGTCTAAGGTTCATAAACACCTTAGTCTCAGGTGTGCTGTAGCTCTGTCTTTGTTCCAGGTGTCTAGGTCAGCACATACAAATGTTGGAGCCATGACTTGTCATCATACCTTCAAAACTAAACCTACTACTGACACTTATTTCTTACTTTTACAGTCTTATAGACAGATCACAGTTATCCTACCGTAAAGCAATCAGTACACCATAGAGAATGAGTGTAGTGTAGTTCATTGTGGTGAGGAACTGCACTATAGTCTCTGGTGTTTTTACGGTGGCAGGGCCTTGGTGTTTCCCGGTAGGGGTGGACACGACACCTCCTCAAGTCCAGGTTAGTTCTGGTGCCCGGCAGTGATTGATGACCGTGAGCCGGTGCCCCTGGGAACCCGGTCTCCGTCCAATGGGAGGGCTGCGTGTGGTCACACCCCTTGATTGACCCCTGTCCCGTAGTCTTTGTCCATCAGGTTTAATGCCATTGTCTGGCCCTGGCAACTGACTTAGTAGTGACTCGGGCCCAGACTCACTGCTCTGCTACCCAGAGCTCACCGTGACGGAGCAAGAATAATAGAGAGTGTGTGTATGTCCGTGTGTGTGTGTGTGTGTGTGTGGTGGGGGGAATGTTTGGGTGTGAATGCAAGGTGAATGTGTGTGTGAGTGTGAGAAGAAGACCTGTGTATTCAGTGAAAAATGTGTGTGTTTATGTGTACACATGTGTACGTAGGCAGTGTTAATGAAGAGTGTGAACGAGATCAGAAGCAGTGATGTGTGTGTGTGTGTGTGTGTGTGCATGTGTGTGTGTGTGTGTGGGAGGTGGGGGTGGGGGGGGGGGGGGTCTGGCTGGGGTTTCACCCCTGAAGTCACCTGTGGAGAGTGACCTCCAGTCAGAGCAGTCAAAGCTCTAAATCAGTGGGAACGAGAGAGAGAGAGAGAGAGAGAGAGAGAGAGAGAGAGAGAGAGAGAGAAAGAAAGGAGGAAGAGGAAAGACAAGGAAGAAGAGAAAGAAGTAGAGAGCAAGAAAGAAAGGGAGGGAGAGTGTGCATGTGAGTAAAAGTTTGTGTGAGTGAGAGAAAGAGTGTGTGTGTGGGAGAGAGAGAGAGAGAGAGAGAGAGAGAGAGATAGAGAGAGAGCATAAAAAGAGCGAGTGAATGACAGAGAGGGCTGGATGGTGGTTGGCTGGGACTCAGTGGAGCCACCAGCCCCAAATCCAATAGCCTCATCCCTCCCCAGCCCAGGCCCCGGCCCCGGCCCCTCCACTGCTGCCTCTCTCCATCCTGGGTCTCTGGGTGCAGACCCCCCCCCCCCCCCACACACACACACACACACTGCATCATCGACCCCCCCTGCCATCACATACACAAACACACACACACCTTTAGTCAAGACACACCGGGCACACCGCTCATACAAGCCACTCACAATGGGCTTCGGTTGTTAAAGAAAGTCTTATTAGGGCCCGAGCACCGAGGTGCGGCCGCTGTAGCAGCGGCTGCACCATAGGTGCAAGGCCCTATTGCTTCTGCTCAGATTATTATTATTATGTCTGTGGAATCTTCTTACAGGTCATGTTTGGCCTTTTTTCACCAACTTGGCATGCTCTAAAACTCTTGAAATTTGGCAGTAAGATGTGGAATTGGTAACGCTACTCAGACACAGAGCTCTGGCCAAGGGTGTGGCTCAGGGACTCTATAGCGCCACCTACCGCGCTGTCTGTTGTGGTTGACACGTGCATGTACGAAAATGAACCAAATTTGGTAGGCAGATGTGTTGCATGAATCTGAACAACTTTCACATTTACACTACATAGTGAATCTTAAACAAATTTGAGTTATGATTATGATTATGATTTTTGCACATCATGTATTTTGAAACACTTCTCCTAGACGGTTTATCGAAATCATGTCATATCAGCACTAAAATCATCTTGAGGGGTTGCCCGAGAGGAATTGCGAACAGATTTTTGAATTTCAAAAGTATATCGAGTTGGCGAAGGTTTGAATTATGGCGTTATATTAAGAAACAGGAAGTTGGTGTTATAGGCAGAAAAAAGGCTATGAATTGGATGTAATTTGGCAGCTACATGTGGAATTGCTTCTGCTAGTCAGAGACAGAGCTCTGGCCTAAGGTGTGGCTTTGGGACTCTATAGCGCCACCTAGCAGCACGTTATCTGTTGTGGTTGACACAAACATTCACGAAAATAAACCAAATTTGGTGGACTTGTGTGTTATTGCTACTACTAGTCAGAGACAGAGCTTTGGCATAGGGTGTGGCGTAGGGACTCTATAGCGCCACCTACTGCGTTGTCTGTTGTGGTTGACACAAATATTCACGAAAATTAACCAAATTTGGTGGGCTTGTGTGTTATTGCTATCGGTAGTCAGAGACAGAGCTCTGGCCTTGGGTGTGGCTTAGGGACTCTATAGCGCCACCTAGTGCGTAGTCTGTTGTGGTTGACACAAACATTCACGAAAATGAACCAAATTTGGTGGGCATGTGTGTTATTGCCAAAGTTATTCAGAGACAGAGCTCTGGCCTCGGGTGTGGCTTAGGGACTCTATAGCGCCACCTAGTGCATTGTCTGTTGTGGTTGACACATACATTCACGAAAATGAACCAAATTTGGTTGGCATATGTGTTATTGCTATAGCTATTCAGAAACAGCGCTCTGGCCAAGGGTGTCTTAGGGACTGTATAGCACCACCTAGCGCATTGTCTGTTGTGGTTGACACATACATTCACGAAAATGAACCAAATTTGGTGGGCTTGTGCGTTATTGCTATCGATAGTCAGAGATAGAGCTCTGGCCTAGGGTGTGGCTTAGGGACTCTATAGCGCCACCTAGCGCATTGTCTGTTGTGGTTGACACGTACATTCACCCAAATGAACCAAATTTGGTGAGCATGTGTGTTATTGCTATAGTTATTCAGAGACAGAGCTCTGGCCTAGGGTGTGGCTTAGGGACTTTATAGCGCCACCTAGCGTGTTGTCTGTTGTGGTTGACACATACATTCAGGAAAATTGACCAAATTTGGT
>NC_084999.1:6593453-6595953 GCF_963854185.1 Sardina pilchardus | reverse complement strand
CTGGTTTTAGAGCGCCGTGTTCAAAGTGGCTGAGATGACTTATGGGTCTGATTGGGCCTCCATGTTGTGCATGGGCCTCTACTGTAGATTTATATAAAACATGTGTCCGGGGATCCCAGCGGAGTCCCCCACTAAGGCTGGCTTGTGTTGACTCATGTTTGGCACCGTCACACAGATTAAGGGGCAGGGAGGGGTGGGGCGGTGTGTGTGTGTTGGGGGGGGGCATGTTTAGGAAGTGTGCAATGGTTTAGCAGCAGCAGAAGAGCGTTCCCAGACTCCTTCAGTGAGGAGAAGAAGAAGATGTTCCTATTTGGAAAAAGTGGGTTTTCTGGAATGGTGTAAAAGCATCTACTGTGTGTCTGTGTGAAATAGAGATAAACATCATCACTAATGGGCTCTTCACCTAAGTGCTGGACTCAACTGGACCAACGCTGGGCCAGAGCTGGCCCACAGGGAAACCGGTTGGAACCGGAATCAAGGAACAGGTGGGATGTAAAACATGGACATGACCTGGAACAGCCACACAAAGGAACAACAGTTTCAGCAACAGCCAAACATTCACATTCATTAAATTACAAATCAGTGCCCTACCCTTATTGTTTAAAAGAGTGGATAACCCTCGAAGTAGATAACTACACTTTAAGTGTCAAAACTTCACTTTCGGAGGAATTATTTGCAGTTCTAATGCAATATTTTGGACATGAAAAACCTGCAGTACAAAACCTAGTACTACACTTGACAGCAGAAATGCATTATGCTGGACATGTAAATATCACTGTACTGCATTGCGCTTCAGACTCCCCATAACAGACTCCATAACTGCAGTTATTGTTTAAGGGTCTGTGTCTTACAGTATGTCAGTGGCCATAAGTGCTAGCATATGAATCATGTAGCTACATTGTGACAACCTCCATAATGTGACCTGCTGAAAGCCAAGACATCTCAGACACAGGTTGCACACTCTCTGTCCTAAAGTGATTACAGTGTAAAGAATGTAAGAAATACTGTAGATAATCAATTACCTCTGCTGTTGTGGAAGAGTATTGAGCCAGAAAGCTGTTGTGGCATTGGTGACTCAACCCCCTCGCTGCCTCATACTGTACTAACGTCTTTTATAGTGGACAGCTGGAATGAGTCAGAGCTTGATTTAGAGTGGACAGCAAAAGTTTGGATATAATACCTGGAGAAGTCAGATTTTTCACACAGATCTCTGTTTCTCGAGGTCACCGAGCCTTTCATCTTTAAAAAAATGCCCCCAGAGTGTAGGACTGGAGCTGCCTGCCTCCTCTAGCTGTTGACTACAGCAACTCGAGCTAGGTAGCACCATTTTTTTTTTTACAAAAAATAGCCTACTCGGTGACCTTGAGACACAGAATTTTATTGGAAAAATCACTGGCACAATGACCATCCTTCCTTCACACCAGCTTATCTGCATGGGCTAAAATGAAGAGCAGCGAGTTCACTAGACAGCCTAGCTAAGCCACCTGGGCCATATCATAGCATTGTGTTTCACAGTCCAGAAATCTACAGTTCCCTTGTCCATTTATATTGCATTATACAGTATGCACATACACATACATACTGAGAATTAATGTATGGTCATCTGGGAAGGGTGTCTGAGTGCAAATCTTAACATTTAATGGCCACACATGTTTAGTATACGAATCAAACCTCCATGATGTCACCTGCACGAGGGCCTAAGAATCCCTCCTCAGACAAAGGTTACATTCCCCTTCCCAGACTGTGGCGAAAGTGGAAAGAATTGGTTACTTCTCCAAGAGGTGATGAATCTGAGTTGGAATGAGAGAGGAGATACAGCTACAGCAACAGGGCCCACAGTCACACAGTCCCACTAACAGGTTGCAGGGACACTCAACAGGCCTTGTTGGTGACCTCCATGTGACCTTAACTCATGACTTTCCTCCACCTTAAGTGTGCCTTGCACTGACAAGATTTGGGAAAGATTATTGAAAGACTGTAGTCTTTTGAGTAAAGTCTGAATGAGGGGCATTAGTTAAAAGACTACAATCTTTCAAGAATCTTTCCCAAATCTTGTCAGTGTAAGGTAGGCTTTAAGTGTACCTTACACTGACACACTTTGACAAGAATTTGGAAAAGATTCTTGAAAGATTGTAGTCTTTTGAGTAAAGCTTGAATGAGGGGCATTAGTTAAAAGACTACAATCTTTCAAGAATCTTTCCCAAATCTTGTCAAAGTCTGTTAGTGTAAGGTAGGCTTTACCAAATGGTCTCCTCCCATCCTGTGTCCACCTTCTGCCCTCTGGACACTCCCACCATGTTCACGTCTGCACACAAACATGCCAGCCTCATGCCAGACCATGTGACTTGCTGGACACCCCGAGTTTAGGTTCCGCACGCAACAGAAAGGGGGGAAAGTGAGTAGGGCATGTGACCAAATGGAACGGTTGTTATTCCGCACGAGGTTGAAGCGCAGACTTGCCTCGTCATGGTGGTCATCGCCGGTGCCAAGATGTTTGGAA
>NC_084999.1:6563453-6583453 GCF_963854185.1 Sardina pilchardus | reverse complement strand
GACACACAGAGGAAGCGGGAGGACGAGGAGCTGAACATTACAGATGCGCCAAGCCAGCAGTTGGAGGACAACAAGAGGACACACACACACACACACACACACACACACACACACACACACACACACACACGCATGCACACACACGCGCACACACACGCACACACACACCCCGGCACACATATTCACCTTTATCAGTGTCAATGTCACACACAAACACACACATACATACACACCTGAAGAAAAGGCAAGAGCACATGCTTGAACAAACAGGGCTTCCTGATATATATACAGAAAGTTCCTTTAATTCAGATATGTTCTGGCCCCAAAACATTTAAAACAAACAACCAAAAAAAACAACACCATACAATCCTGTGCAACATGCACTTCAACCACATAAGTCCTCACCAGGCATGGTGTGCAAGCCAAAACAAATACAAATACAGATTTACATTTACATGTGATCATTTAAATGATGCATTATCCAAATTATGTAAAGCCCTGTCAGGAGGGCTTTACAGTAATCAAGTCGTGAGATGACTATGACCTGTATCAGGATTTGAGTAGTACTGTACATGTATATTGAGTCAGGTAAGGCCTGATTTTTGTATTTTTGTATGTTGTAAAGTGTGAAACGGCATGACTGATTAGTAGTTGAATCTTGACTCACTACCCTGGTAGGGACAAGAGACAGGGAATACATTTTAATGGTGTCATGGTGTATAGTAGTTTTGCTGAGGAGGACCAGCAGTTTGTCTGAGAGGCATTCAGAGATTTGTGCAGAGGCCGAGGGGTCATCAGGTGGAAATAACAGATTGAGATTGAGTGTATCATCTGCATAGCAGTGATATGAGAAGTCGTGCGAGTGGATAATCGGGCCCAGAGAGGGTGGTGTAAATAGCAAAGAGAAAGGGCCCCAGCACCGAGCCCTGGGGCACCCCTGTGGTGAGGTAGTGAGATGCGGACGACTGTCCAAGCCAGGATACGCTGGCACATCCTACAATGACTCATCAGCAGATCTGGCCCAGACGAGGCCCACATCTGGCCTGGTGCTGGCTGCCTCCTAGGCGGCTTGTCTCATGCTTTGCCAGGTCCGTAATGGCTCCAGCCGTGGAGATGCTTCGGGGGATATAAACACAGCGGAGCCACAGGTTTGCCAGTTAGCGTAGCCACTAAACTCGCTAATCACACACAGGGCTTCCTGAGTCACCGCACTCATTCGCTCGCTGGGACCGGGGCTTGGGAGAGCAGCAAAATTGATCATTGTGTGCATGTGTGTGTCTGGGAACGAGAGAATGTTTGTATATGAGGATGTGCAATTTGCACGCAAAATTTTGCAGCACCAAGTACCAGTGCTTGTGTGAGAGTAGAGCATGACTCTGTCTCTTTCTCTCTCTCTCGGTGTGTTTGCGTGTGCTTATGTGAGAGTAGAGCATGACTCTGTCTCTTTCTCTCTCTCTCGGTGTGTATGCGTGTGCTTGTGTGCCGCCTCTAGGCAGTCTCTTCTGGACACTGTGTTTGTACTAGCATGGGGTGAGTTTATCTGTCGAGTGGGCTGGCTGTTTTGAAGACACTGTGTGTGTGTGTGTGTGTGTGTGTGTGTGTGTGTGTGTGTGTGTGTGTGTGTGTGTGTTAGTAGTGGATGGGCTCGGAGACTCACTGGAGATACTTCACAGAGGGCGAAGGAGGGGGTATTCATGGGTGAGTTACAGAAGGACATGAAACAAAGGAAGGACAAATAAACCAAAGCTGCGTCCCGTCTGAGCCAAGAGTCTTCTCCCATTATCCATCACACAACTGGGATGTTGAACACACGAACAGCGGTACTGCACCGATAGACCGTGAGACTATTACACAGTCTCCGACCTGTCCTGTGATTTACACACACACACACACACACACACACACACACACACAAGACTATTACACAGTCTCTGACCTCTCCTGTGATTCTCTGCACCCAGAGCCCTGCCTGGTGTTTTCCTGCACTTTTTCAATCTAGATAATGAAAGAGAAAATGTTGCCATTTTGTGACACACACACACACACACACACACACACACACAGACACACACAGACACTGCAGTCATAAGGACCCCAACCTCCAAACACACACACACACACACACACACACACACACGCAATATACTGTAGACAATGTGCTGTGCTATCATTAGAGAAGCACTTCTAAACACTTCTGCACTAGCATACACAGATGCATGCTTTCATACACAGAGGTAAATACTGTCTGACAACTTATATACATCAGTAGAAGCTTACCCTCTCCGACATAAACAGACAGACAAACATATACACACTCATACACAACTCCCCCATAGAAACCCATTAACACACACACGCACGCATGCTCCCTGTGTGTGGGAATCCATCAGGACACGAGTCTTTCGGCCACGTGACGCGCTCAGCATGACCTTAACAGCCGTCGTCAGCACCTAACCGCGACTCTTCCACCACATCCCCTCACGTGCAGTGACCTCACCGGCTCGCCTCCCTCCATATGCCCCTGGTAAGCACACTCGCAAGTAAACAAACAAACAACGACACGCAGCGATAGGCAACCACCTGGGGGTGAAGCATCTCTCGGACATTGGTGTTAGGTAACAGCAGCAAGCGCAGAGAACCGAGAAAAATCCTTAAATCTCTGTTCAAACATTTTGGTGGGGGCTTCCAAGTTTGACTTGGCACAGTTTTCTGGCCGAGATCTTCTGATGTTCTGCTTGGGTGAAATGGCCCAGAGTTTGGGAGGATAGATGCAAACGTGCTCTGACTACACACACACACACACACACACACACACACACACACACACACTGCTCGGGTGAAATGGCCCAGAGTTTGGGAGGATAGATGCAAACGTGCTCTGACTACATCCTAATGAAGCATGGGCAATTGATGGCCTTACGGGATGTCCTCTCGTCACCTGGACTGTAAACACTTTTATGGATGACATCCGGGTGTGTCAGAGCTGTGTGTGTGTGGGTGTGTGTGTGTGTGTGTGTGAGAGCGAGTGGGTGTGAGTAGGTGTTTGTGTGTATCACAGCTGTGTATGAGAACCTTTTTCCATATAATTCTTTCCTCATCAGTATTTTGTCTTCTGAAAACCTTTTCTACGTGATGTACCCTATCAATGTAATTACTTTACAACACCTTGGAACTGAGGAGATCTTCTTCCAAATATTCCAAGTAGAACTTTGGTTCCTCGAGGTTCCATCCACAGACACTTGTGTGGAACTTAACATTTAACAAACATTTGTACTTTCAAAGTTGATAATAAAACATTTATAATGGTTCTACACCTATTTTAGTGGTGTTGGTTTATGATTTGGTATAATTTGATCTCTGACAGCTGACATCTCAAAACACGTGAAGGCTTTCAGGGCTTGCTTGGTTCTTACTAGTCAGTAAGTAGTTACTAGCCACTGCTCAGACTGTCCATACACTGTACAGCGTGTACTGTACGTACGAGCATCAGAGTACGTGCGGTGGGAGCGATGACACTGCTGTCCATACGGCGTGTGTGTGTACGAGCATCAGAGGGTCCTCAGAGAAGGACGTAGTCGTCCAACCACATTCTGCCCTGATATTGACACTGACCCCTGTGAACTTTGGCAGAGTACGAGGATGACATGCAGAAGATGGCGATAAATTAAAGCTTGGCCGTCTGACAGCGATTGTTCTCCTTCCCAAGACAGTCAATTATGTTGAATCCGGCGTTGACATAAATTGGGCATGTCCAGTTCGATTCGAAGACCCCAGATGAGCTGTTTGTTGTTGCTTGAGATGTGATATTTACTGTGAGGTGAGCTGACAAAGTGCCGGCTGGCTGATATCTCTCGGTTGACAAACAGATGAAGAACAGATTGAGTTTCAGGCGAGCGGAAGAGGCCGCTCCGATTCAGATCTGTAAATAACTGATTAGATTCCGCTGTTTCATTTGGGCTTGATTACGTTATGCGATGCTGGATTACAGCACTGGAATGGCCAGTCAGTGATCGGTTCATTGGTTTATGTGGTGCACCGTCCTGTGGGACTTCAGTTTGTGAAAACGTTCCATACAATACAGTGGTCTGAGGCGACTCGACTGGAGCTGTTTTGCTTTTCATCTGTTACTGTTTTTCCTGATTATTTTGACGACACTTCATTTTGTACATCCAGCAGAGCAATTTATTGTCGTACAGATTTCTCAACTCTACGCAGGACTCTAGTAAACAACACACAAGTGCTCTTTTCCTCCGAGACAGAAGACAGAGTACCAGAGTATCTTTGCACAACTGTTTGGACGCAGACGGAGGGAAAGTAGACCCATTACTGCCGTCTGAGAGTGAACTCTGAGAGAAACACATTTCAGTGCAAATTGAAAAAATATCAGATCAATTTGTGATTCATTACCTTTAATTCAATAGAGTCACATCAGGATATTAGCCACTTGATTTGTGAGAACATTTATGTGGACACAGTACAAACACCGGCGGAACAAGAACATGAAGACAGATTGCGTCGGATGTTTGCACAATATATGGTTGCTTCATAAGTTTCATAACGGGACAGTGTTAAGGAGCATTACTTCTATTCACCATCAGTGCTTGTCTCTGTTATGGCCATTACCAGGATGCTGCCTGTGTTTGTGCTTGCTGGACCTCCTGGGTGAGCATGGGAGTTGAATTAGTGGCTGAGCTGGAGTTGGTTGTTAAGGCCAGTTCACGTCATGACCTAAAGGCCTGTTCACGCCATGACCTAAAGCTGTAGAGACAACTGAATGTCCAATGACAGGGAAAGTCTCTCAGTTAAATTCATGTTCATTAATGTGATTTCTATACTTCCAATTATCTGTCAGGTTTTGATTGTTCTCAAAACTGCCCTGAAAGTGATCTCCAACAATATCATTCTCCTCACATAGTTGTTATACTGTAGTATGTGGTGAATTGTTGTTAGCAGTGTGGACAGGCCTTTAGGGTGAAAGGCAGTGTGTGTGTATATGTGTGTGTGTGTGTGTGTGTGTGTGTGTGTGTGTGTGTGTGTGTGTGTGTGTGTGTGTGTGTGTGTGTGTGTGTGTGTGTGTGTGTGTGTGTGGGGTGTGTGTGTGTGTGTGTGTGTGTGTGTGTGTGTGTGTGTGTGTGTGTGTGTGTGTGTATGCGCGCTCCAATACCTCTCAGACTGGACTGTTCTCTGCAGCTCAGGGGAGTGGGGAATAGCACAATGCAGGGCTGGCAGCGACCCGTCCCACTTGTTTTTGTGTTGCAACCCTAGTCCACCTCACAGGTGTTTGGTTGCAGTGTTGTGTTAAAAGAACCTCACACACACACACACACACACACACACACACACGCATTCGCATTCATGGGCATGAGAGCATGCACATACATAAACACAGACTTCCATGCAATCAGGAGAAATTGATTCCTCTGTCTGACAGATACAGTAGGGCTTAGCATGCCTCCATTAGACTAGTTGGGCCTTCATGTGACTACCAAATCAAACACGACCTATGTCAGGATAGGCAGGATAGATGCCCGTAGATTAGATACAACACTTCCATTTTCCATCCTATCCTTATCTTTGTTGTGTTTTAGTGTGGGCTAACTGTGCCCAAGTGCTAACATTTATTGTAGTTGAGAGGGAAGTATACTTATTCGACAATAACAGAGCCTTAACCTTCTGAATCTAAATGGTCCAGCATTCATAAAATTAAATAATGTGTGCCTGCCAAGAGCCTGTTCAATGAACCGTGTAAACGTATCTATTTATTTATCATTTATTGTGGTCAAAAGTTTAAAGGTAACTACACTTAAACAGTTCTGTTATTTTAATGGGACATTTAAATCATTTATCTCTCTTGAAATTGTGTGTTAAAACATTTAAGTATACTTGACTCACGGCTGTGCAAAACAACATTTTGACGTAATGGTTTTCAGGACTTAATAAACGACTTGTTCACTGAAAGGGCTGTTGTTCTTAAAGAAAGAAAAAAACCCCCAAACAAGCACAAAATCTCCAAAATGGTTTCAGTTGGAGTCTCTTATCATAAGGAAATATGGAACTGCATGTGCGTACACTACACCCCAAAACATATGTTAGTGAAACACGCTGATTACCGAAACTCGGCTTATCCACCCAGATCTCTCAATATCCGGGTGACCTTCCCGCAATCCCCGCTGGCATTAATGCGTGTTTTATCTATTTATCTATCTGCGTGCGCCGCTCGGACTGCAGGATGGTGCTCCGTGGGCTGCCACTGTGATGTGACGCAAATAGACGGAAATCCCGGTCGGGATCTGCAAAGGTCCCGCTCGCGGGCTTAAGTGGCTGACAACGGCGCAGTGAGATGGGGGAAGTGCCAACATTTGCAACGGAGCCTCCTTTGAGAAAAAAAAAAAAAAAAAAACGACAGAAAAAAATGCAAAAAGAAAGAAAAAAGAAAGGAAAAATGAGAGAGAGAGAGAGAAAGAGAGAGAGAGAGAGGTCTAGCCTATTTTCTCCCCCTCTGGTGTAAGAGCCCAGCAACAGTTTTATCAGTGTATGGATCAGGCGTTGATAGTCATCTTGGTCCGCTGTATCCGCAGAAGAAAAAAAGAGAAGAGAGGAAAGAAAGAGTACAGAGACCTAATGGACACATTTATCTGGTCCCAGCAGACAGCCTACACAATCTGCCCCAAATGCAGGGGCGGGTATTTTGACCAAGGCACTGGCGCAGGAGCTGTGCTGGCATGTTGGCCGATTGAAGCTGATAGTGTTGTTGTAAGGGGGAGGACAGCTTGTCAGCGGCACCTCACAGAAGGAGGAAGGGAGAGGGGGTGGGGGGAGGCAGTGAATCTCTTCCCCCTCCACACACACACACACACACACACACACTTATACACTCTTCCTATGTCTGCCAGATGACCAAGACTGTGTAAGAGTGTAGGCCGCAGAGTCAAGCTCACACGTTTGTCCACAATGCATTGCGTTTCTATTCCTTGAAGCCACATCACAAAGCCTAAAGTATACATGCTTCAGCGTAGCTTAGCATGGCTACTCAGAACAAAAGGCCTGCCAAGCATTTCAGTGAGAAGGCTTTTGTGTGCAAAGATCTACCAGTTGCCCAATACAAAATGGACCAAACCGCTGACAAAGCAAGGACTGAGTGGGTCTCTGGACAGGTCCCTGTCGCTGGGTCACAGTCCGCAGGTAGTGCTGGAGTGGACTACCTATCTGGAAACCCACACCGCACCAGAAGGTTATGAAGGTTACTGAAGGTCATATGTGGCCCAGGTAAACCCTTTACACCTTTGCACATCTGCATCTCTTCAGGAAAAAAGTTGGTAACACTTTATAATAAGGGTACATGAATTCTCATGAACTAATGCATGAATTAATGCATGAATTACGCATTAGTTAATCCATTAATATATCATGAAACATTATGACTTAACATGAATTCACTGATTGTCATTAATGAATTAATACATAAACAACTCATCATCTTAAGCATTAAGTATGGTTGGCACATCATCATGAATCATGATTAATTAAGCATGATCATGATGACTTTTTGTCAGACAAAATTTTGGACATCACCGTCATGGAGAGAAAAGAAAAGTAAATATAGCCGCAAGCGGCGATGGCGGGCCCGAGCACCTGCGGTGCGGAGACCTGTGAGATTTCGGAATCTAACAAAGCAACATGTGCGTGTTGGTGGGTATTTGCATGAGCAACACACATGCCCACCAAATTCGGTCTATTTTCCTGAATGTATGTGTCAGCCACAACACACAACATGCTAGGTAGCGCTATAGAGTCCCTAAGCCACACCCAAGGCCAGAGCTCTATCTCTGACTATCGATAGCAATAACGCACAAGCCCACCAAATTTGGTTCATTTTCGTGAATGCGTGTGTCAACCACAACAGACAATGCACTAGGTGGCGCTATACAGTCCCTAAGACAACCTTGGCCAGAGCGCTGTCTCTGAATAGCTATAGCAATAACACACATGCCCACCAAATTTGGTTCATTTTCGTGAATGTATGTGTCAACCACAACAGACAATGCGCTAGGTGGCGCTCTAGAGTTCCTAAGCCACACTCTAGGCCAAAGCTCTGTCTCTGACTAGTGGTAGCAATAACACAGAAGCCCACCACATTTGATTAATTTTCGTGAATGTATGTGACAACTACAACAGCCTATATGCTAGGTGGCGCTATAGAGTCCCTAAGCCACACCCTTGGCTAGAGCTCTGTCTCTGACTAGCAATAGCAATAACACACAAGCCCACCAAATTTGGTTCATTTTCGTGAATGTTTGTGTCAACCACAACAGATAACGTGCTGCTAGGTGGCGCTATAGAGTCCCTAAGCCACACCCTTGGCTAGAGCTCCGTCTCTGACTAGCAATAGCAATAACACACATGCCCACCAAATTTGGTTCATTTTCGTGAATGTTTGTGTCAACCACAACAGATAATGTGCTGCTAGGTGGCGCTATTGAGTCCCTAAGCCACACCCTTGGCTAGAGCTATGTCTCTGACTAGCAATAGCAATAACACACATGCCCACCAAATTTGGTTCATTTTCGTGAATGTTTGTGTCAACCACAACAGATAACGTGCTGCTAGGTGGCGCTATAGAGTCCCAAAGCCACACCTTAGGCCAGAGCTCTGTCTCTGACTAGCAGAAGCAATTCCACATATAGCTGCCAAATTACATCCAATTCAAAGCCTTTTTTCTGCCTATAACACCAACTTCCTGTTTCTTAATAAAACGCCATAATTCAAACCTTCGCCATTTCGATATACTTTTGAAATTCAAAAATCTGGTCGCAATTCCTCTCGGGCAACCCCTCAAGATCATTTTAGTGCTTATATGACATGATTTCGATACACCGTCTAGGAGAAGTGTTTCAAAATACGTGATGTGCAAAAATCATAATCATAATCATAACTCAAATTCTTCTAAGATTTACTATATAGTTTAAATGTAAAACTTGTTCAGAATAATACAACACATAGGCCCACCAAATTTGGTTCATTTTCGTGCACGTATGTGTCAAACACAACAGAAACCGCGCTAGGTGGCGCTATAGAGTCCCTGAACCACACCCTAGGCCAAAGCTCTGTCTCTGAGTATCACATGGAATTCTACATATGCCTGCCAAATTACAAGAGTTTTAGAGCATGCCAAGTCGGTCAAAAAAGGAATTCGGTAAGACGGAAAAAACTATAATAATAATAATAATAATAATCTGAGCAAAAACAATAGGGCCTTGCACCTACGGTGCAGCCGCTGCTACAGCGGCCGCACCTCGGTGCTCGGGCCCTAATTACACATGAATTCATGTTAACTAAATGTCATGAATTATCATGAGTTAATTCATTAACTCATGCATTAATTATACATGAAAATCTCATTAATAAACATGAATTAATAGTATGTCATTAATGACATCAGGTATGGACAACAAAAAGGTACAGTGGGTAAATCATTATGAATAATGATCAATTACACATGATCATGGTGATTTCTAGGTTTTTGAAATGTGCTCCAAGGGGTAAGTAAACTATACATTAACTCATCATGAACTAATTAAGACCATTTTCAGAGAATATCGAAGAATCCACATCGTTCAAATATAGGCATGTCCTCATTAGCTAAGCATTATCTTTTCATTAGTTAATCATGTCTGTGGCCCCTCAGATAAAGTGATGAACAGGTGGTGCTTTAAATGCATGAAGTTTGAAGTCATGCAAAAATGGTCAATTTACATTAATTAATGATGAATTACTCATGAGTTCATCATGTTTGTGGCCCCTCACCTAAAGTGGTAAATGGACCCTTCTTTATCACTGACGAAAGAAGTGGATTCTTCGATATTCTCTGAAAATGGTCTTAATTAGTTCATGATGAGTTAATGTATAGTTTACTTACCCCTTGGAACACATTTCAAATACCTAGAAATCACCATGATCATGTGTAATTGATCATTATTCATAATGATTTACCCACTGTACCTAATGCTCAAGATGAATTTGTTGTCCATACCTGATGTCATTAATGACATACTATTAATTCATGTTTATTAATGAGATTTTCATGTATAATTAATGCATGAGTTAATGAATTAACTCATGATAATTCATGACATTGAGTTAACATGAATTCATGTGTAATTACTTTTCTTTTTTCTCCATGACGGTGATGTCCAAAATTTTGTCTGACAAAAAGTCATCATGATCATGCTTAATTAATCATGATTCATGATGATGTGCCAACCGTACTTAATGCTTAAGATGATGAGTTATTTATGTATTAATTCATTAATGACAATCAGTGAATTCATGTTAAGTCATAATGATTCATGATATATTAATGGATTAACTAATGCGTAATTCATGCATTATTTCATGCATTAGTTCATGAGAATTCATGTACCCTTATCATAAAGTGTTACCAAAAAGTTTAACACATTGTAATTCATTCTGCTTAAGTTCTACTACACGTTAAAGGGGTTCTGTTTAAGTTGAACTAGTCAGCATCAGTAGCATTAAAATATGAAGAAACACCCATTTTGACATAACGTCTGAAGGCATATGCTCTGAATCGCCTGGATATATAACACACAAGGTGCCATTGCTCATCATTGCCAGTTATTTTTTGTGTATATCCAGAGAATGTGCACTCATTTTTACTAAACTGTGTGCTCATTTGACTTAATTGTGCTTTTATTTGACTAGATCGGACTCTCAATTTAGTCAATTGTGATTACGTTTTAATAAATTGTGCGCCTGGTTTACTAAGTCATGCACTAGTTGTACTAAATAGCGCTTATTTACTAAATTGTGCTATCATTTAAATGTTTGTAAAATGCGTGCACTGTTTACTAAAATGAGGAAGGAGCCCGTTTTGACCTGTTATCCAGAGTTATCCGCACTCAAATTCCCGAGGAACACTTCTCACTTCTCACTGCTCCTCACAGGGACAGCTCAAACACGGCCAGGGCTGCCAGAAGTCACGATTTTGTCTAGACACGAGAACAAAAGGCAGCAAAGACGAGAAAAAACATTGAGCCACTCTGTGGAAACATCTTCAATGGTCTGGAGTTAAAACAGCCAGCCAGCTCTTATAGATGGGCCTGCTGTCCCTGTGTGTATGTTCTGGACAGACTTCAAGTGTGTGTGTGTGTGTGTGTGTGTGTGTGTGTGTGTGTGTGTGTGTGTGTGTCTGGGTTGCTTTAAAGGAAGCCCATATGCTTGGCTGTGATTAATAGGTTGAGGCGGGGAGACATAATCTGGTTTGTGATGGAGAAATTAGCACAGACATCCGCCTTCTTCTGTTTTTGAAAGCGACTGAATTTATGTCCTGGTTGAGCCATTTGGGCCTTGGAAGTCTCTGTGGAGTTGAAAACTTCAACTGCTCTCACACGCACACAACACACACACACACACGCACACTCACACACACACACAAATGAATGCAAAAAAAACGTGCATACTGTATAGAAAAAAAAAACATTCCCCCTGCCAATGATCTTAGAAAGCTGAACTCACAAAGCTGAGCTGCTTCATGTCACCGTAGCGTATTATGAAGCATCTGTGCATTTTTCCAGAGAGCCCACACTCACACTCACACTCACACTCTCACACACACACACACACACACACACACACACAATGATCTTGTCACCGTAGCGTATTATGAAGCATCTGTGCATTTTTCCAAAGAGCCCGGCATGACTGAAACATCCTGCCGCTGAGAGCGAGACACTGTAAAAGCCTTATTGTAAAAGTGCATGTAAAACAGATCCTGAATGGACCCTCGGACGCCATTCCTCTGGGCATTGGACTGGGCATGATGCCCCTTGCTGTGCGTTGTGTTGTGTGTGCCAGGCTGTTCCCACACCCCAACTCAGAGCTGGGGTCAACACTGCACTAGAGCAGGGGTCAACACACACACACACACACACACACACACACACACACACACACACACACACACACACACACACACACACACACACACACACACACACACACACACACACAGACCTCTCTTCCTCAAGCCTCTTAATTTAAAACACGTCCCTTGTACGTTTTACAGGCGTGCAGAGGCCACCATCGTCTCGTCTCCCCTCCTCTCATCTCCTCTCCTCTCCTCTCCTCTCCTCTCCTCTCCCCTCCTCTCATCTCCTCTCCTCTCCTCTCCTCTCCCCTCCCCTCCTCTCCTCTCCCCTCCTCTTGTCTCGTCTCCTCCCGTCTGGTCTCAGGCCCCTCTCGTCTCGTCTCCTCTCCTCTCCCAGGGTGTCTCTACGCTGCCCAGGGTGTGAGAAGGAGCAGTGTGACTAAAGACACCTCCTGGCCCAGGGAGGAGGGAGGCGTGTAGCGAGGGGAATAAAGGGAGCGGAGCCCGCCACGGTGGCACGCCATAAGGGCAGTCGCCTGAGGTCCAGCGGACCCCCACTGGAGCCGGCGGGACTTTTACAGCCAGGTAAACGTGCGTGACGGATCTCTTTCATACCGCCCAGTTAGCTTTTGTACAGGCTAACCCCTCTCTCACTCTATCTTTCTCTCTCTCTCTCTCTCTCTCTCTTTGAATCATCCTCTCTCTATCTCTCCTTCTCTCTCTCTCTCTCTCTCTCTCTCTCTCTCTCTCCCTCTTCCCCAGAAGCCACATATCTCGGAGGATTTACATAGAAAGTAGTCAGCGAGGTCGACTCCTTTGGTTCAAACACCAGTGTGTAAATCCATCGTAAGGCCCCACCACCCCAACCCCATCCTGCCTGGCCCCAAAACATTCTCCTCCAGCCTTTGATTTTTGGCACCCTGCAAGACCCGTGGCTCCTCTGACAGAGGGGGGGGGGAGTGTGTGTGTGTGTGTGTGTGAGGGGGAAGGGGGGGGGGCATGTCCTGGCATGAGGCTATATCTTCACACTGGGCCAGGTGTCTTGGAGACATTTCCCCCCGCAGAGGATCGCCCTCACCTGATTTATGGCGATCTGTGTGCGTCGGAGTCCCGCTGCTTGGAGCTCGGCTTCTGAGAGCGCTTCAGCGGAGAGGTTCAGGAAGGTCTAGCTCTGACACATGCTCGTTTGGCCCTGCTCATCCCCTCGCTTTCTTCTTCCTCCTCCTCCTCCTCCGCTTCTTCTTCTTCTTGGCTTTCTTGAATGTCAAACGTCAAAGCGCAACATGTTGCAACTCCTTTGATGTGAGTTACAGCCTAAGATGAAGAGTAAGAAAACTGCTGACAGGACAATGTTGCCATTTGAGACGGTGATTGTAGGATGCACTTATGTATGACCTCTGACCTGGAAAATAGCATAAATATACTCTGTAGTATGTGACCAGCATATGTCAGTAGCTTTTTGTTGTTTTTCCTGGACAATCAGAAAAGGATGTATGATCTTGATGTATGATAGCGTTTCTAGCAAGAGTGATGGGATATCTGTGTATATGTGTGCATTATCACTCCGTAACTCTAGGTTTTGCTATAAACACTTGGTTCACGCATCACGTGTGTATGCTCGTGTGGGTGAATGTTTGTGTGGAAAACTCATGCCGCTGCTCCAATGTTCTCATGATGTCCGTATTAAACCAAACTTCTCCTGTGTTCACATCAAGTGGTACAGAGGACAGACAGTCAAAGTCTTCAGTCACTTTAAGCCAGGTTTCACTGGAGAATGCTGAACAACTGCAGTACAGTTTGTGTTTCGGTTTCTTTCTCTTTCTTTCTTTCTTTCTTTCTTTCTTTCCTTCTTTCTTTATCTCCTACCCTTACTCTCTTACTCTCTCCATCTTCTCTACAATTCAAAGCATCCAAAACTGACGAAAACAATGAGGTGTCTTTCACTTGCGGAGAGAGTCTCAGCTGTGACTCCATGAGAACTGTGTGGACTGAATACGATAACTGGACATTATCCAGCCGCAGATGCCAGCATTCAATCTGCTGAATACACACCACTCTGGCAGTGCCAAGCGATGCCAACACTGCCCCCCACGCCAGCTGCCCTCCGAACCCCGAAAACATTAAACGTTTGTGTTTCTGGGAAATGTATACGACGAAGCACAACTATGCGTCTTCCCGTAAACTTCCCGAAAAAGAAATTAGATTACTGTCGTTGCCCTCGGCTACAAGGGCCCACATTGTTCCCATGACCCTGTGCATTGTCGCGGGCACATCTGTAGCCGTGTCCCCCCCCCCCCCCCCCCCAGATGCACCCCCAAATACGGCGCTTTAAAGACCCCGGCCACCCTCTCCCAGGCTTTGATATTCAAATGAGACGCGGCGCTATGCAAACACTGCACTCGTCTGGGGGGCCCCCACGACAGACACGACGCTGGAATTTCGGGGAAGCCTCGGTGAAAAGGAGAGAGAGGGGGCTGGTGGGGGGTTGGGGGGGGGGGGGGGGGGGGGGTGGCCTGACATTTCGCCGAGCGAGTCGGGCGGCCGGGCCTGGCCGGGCCGGCGGGAACAATGAGACAATGTTGGTGTTAATGTCACGCTGTGGCGAGACGAGGGGGGAAAACGTGAGCCTGGCGCTCTCCAGCTCCGGCTCCCTGCGTCCAGCGGCCCACCGGCCACATCAGCCCATACCAGACGCCGCCCCGATCGCCCAATCACCGCCGCCCAGCGCAACACCAGTTGCCGCGGGAACGAGCGAGCCTGCCCGAGAGGTGGGGCGGGGGGGTGGGGGCGGGGGGGGGGGGGGGGGTGAACACAGGGTGGGATTAGAGTGAACTTCCAACGACCAAAAGGAAGAAAAAGAAATAGAGGAGAAGAAGAAGAAGAAGAAGGGAAACAAAAGATGGAAATGAAAGCGAGGGGGGGCTTCTGACATCTCTTAATACCCCCAGCCCTTGGGGCAACACTGATCCTTCCACAGAGAGGCCGGGCCCGTTCCCATATGTTGGGCTGCTATATGAGAAGCGATAAATGAACAGTGATTAGCCCTCAGCGACTCCATGACCGGAGGGGTCAACAGTCACTTATTGCCCCTTTTTATTGCCCCTTCACCCCCCCCCCCCCCGACAGCCCTGATGCTAAGCCGTGGTGGGTCTGTGCAGATGAGTGGCTTGTTTCCGCGGTGAGAGTGTGACGCCAGGGCCAATGAGCTGCTATGGGGTTAATGACTCTCTGATAGCTGGGGCTCAATTGAGGCATTGAGACATTATGCTTGGTGGGAGGTGTGTGTGTGTGTGTGTGTGTGTGTGTGTGTGTGTGGGTGTGTGTGGGGGGGGGTGTTAGGGGGGGCTGTCATCCAACACATGAGAGGGAAAACATGGCATCTGCTGAGCTGAGCCGTCAAAATCACACACATACACACACACACTCTCACACACACAGCTCTGTGACAAGAGAAGGATGTGCTGCCCAAACAATTGACAGTTGCCTGTGTGGAGAATCATATGAAAGGCATAGAGAAACTCCCGGAGACACTCCCCCCCCCCCCCCCCCCCCCCAATCCCTCCTCCCCTCCACACACACACACACACACACACACACTCACAATCATTACACTCACTCTCTCCTCTCTCTGTCTTTGAAAGACTCCTCCCCTGCTCCCATCCTTGTCTTCTTCACGCTGGGAAGGCTGGAGTGGAGATAGCACTTAGCCAAACACGCAGCACTTCCTCAAGAAGAGCAGGGCAGTGTGAACCCCCTCCACACACACACACACACAAACACACACACACACACACACACACACACACACACACACACACACACACACGCACACGCACACGCACACGCACACACACACACACACACACACACACACACACACACACACACACACACACACACACACACACACACACACACACACACACACACACACACACACACAACTGCAGCCCCTCTCGGACCCCCCCGTCCCCCTTGTGAAAAGCGTTCCTCATCAGGTCGACTTCAGCGGAGGCTCAGATTGAACGGGCCCATGAATGATTACATTCATGCCGGCCACAATGCCCATTCACCAGGGCCGCGCTGACGTGATCTGGGGTGCCCGCCGAGCCAAGCCCAGTGCCAGCGATGTGAGACTTCACCCTGCAGGAGTGCCAGCCAGACCCATGTCCCCAGCTCCCCCAGCAGCTCCCCCTCACCTTCCCCCCCTCGCCCCCCCCCCCCCTCCTCTATGCCACCCCCCCCCCCTCGCCCTCCCCCTCCTCCATGCCACCCCCCCACAGCCCCCCCCTCCCCAGTGGGTCTAAGATCAGGGAGTACGTGCAGATCGACAACACAGCCTCTGCTTAATGCTCCCAGCCAACCCCCCTCCACCACACACACACACGCACACACGCACACAAACACCAACTCACACACACACACACTCTGCTTAAAGCTCTCCATCTCCGCCACACACATACACACTCACTCAGCCAACCACACCACTCTCATTCACTTGCAATTTATTCTCTTTTTTGGCATGAGTCTGCATCACTTGTTAGCTCTCTTTCTCTCTCTCTCTCTCTTTCTCTGAAGCTCTCCTCCCTCCCTTTCCGTTTTTCTCAGTGTGTGCCAACATCACCCCATACAATCTGCTCAGCGCTTTTGTTTGCCCTCTCACACATGACTACTCTACTCAACACACACACACACACACACACACACACGCACACAGATGTATACACTCTCACAAATGTATACAAATATATACGCACGCTCATACACAAAAGTGACACGAATACACACACTCACAAAGCCATTCTGCACCATCTACACCACCCTCATAATTATACCACAGATACAAAACTGCACGCATGCACAGCACATTGCATGATGGGAAAAAAAAGGCTCACCCAGACTGGAGTTAATTTTATGCAGGGAGCGTCAGTCACTGCATAAAGGAGCCTGGCCTCTTGGAGTACCCATTCAAATGTGTTGGACAACATTCCCATTATCTTCCCTTCCCTCTACGTGCGGCGAATCCACCTGCGGCAATGACCTCAGCGCTGCTCCGTCCGCCTCCGCTGTCCTCAGCTAAACCTGCTCCACTGAGTGACCCGGCCCAGGGGACAAACAGTTGTAACAGTTGTTAGCAATGTTTGAATTCTGCTCCTCATGACGACTTACACATGGACTATCATGCCAGAACCAGATTGGGGCAGATGGGTACAGTACAGTAGAATAAAGTAGACTACAGTACAGTACAGTAGAATAGAGTGGAGTAGAGTAGAATATACTGTAGAGTAGAATAGAGTAGAGTAGATTAGATTAGAGTAGAGTAGAATAGAGTAGAGTAGAGTAGAGTAGAGTAGAATAGAGTAAAGTAGAATAGAATAGAATAGAGTAGAGTAGTTATGAAGAATAGAGTAGATTAGAGTAGAGTAGAATAGAGTAAAGTAGAATATGCTGTAGAGTAGAATAGAGTAGAGTAGAGTAAAATATACTGTATACTGTAGTATAGTAGAGTAGAGTAGAGTAGAATATACTGTAGAGTAGAGTAGAGTAGTACAGAGTAGAATAGAGTAGAGTAGAGTAGAGTAGAGTAGAGTAGTACAGAGTAGAGAAGAGTAGAATAGAGTAGAGTACAGTAGAATAGAGTAGAGTAGAGTAGTACAAAGTAGAGAAGAGTAGAATGGAGTAGAGTAGAGTAGAGTAGAGTAGTACAGAGTAGAGAAGAGTAGAATAGAGTAGAGTAGAGTAGAGTAGAGTAGAGTAGAGTAGAGTAGAGTAGAGTAGAGTTGAGTAGAGTAGTACAGAGTAGAGTAGAATAGAGTAGAGTAGAATAGAATAGAATAGAGTAGAGTAGGAGTGGAGTGGAACGGAGCGTAGAGTAGAGTGGAACGTAGAGTAGAGTAGAACGTAGGGTAGAGCCGAACCAAGCCTTCATTTTCTCAAGGGGCAATGTGGCCACAATCAGATTGAGGCCAGATGGCGACAGTTGAGTAGAATAAAGCAGTCATTCCCCAACTGTAGTCCGCGGATCAATAGTGTGGTCTAAAATTCCCATACAAATAATTAAGAATCTGGTATGGGGTATTTACTGTAAGTCCAAACCAGTTGAGTTTTTCAAAGGCAAGCAAGACAACTGTCACACACATAAGAGGTGCTGACTGTTCAGGAGGTAAGCTACTGATTCCTTGGTTGCTATCATGGCGCATTATGGGATGTGTATCTCATCATGACAGTTTGTTTCTTGATCTCGCGTTTCTGAGGTGTTTTGTGGACGTGCTGCTAAGTGGACAATATCACATTTCAAAATAGCAGTCAAAAAGGACAAAAAAAATGCCCCTACAAAGCCCCTAGAGAAACCAGTTTCTGGTTCCCTCAAAATATTTCCTTGTTCTCTTAGGAGTTCTGGAGTAGAATACAATACATACAATATTTACACAATAAACGCACTGTAGGCTACTGTACAAGCAGAACACCTTGCACATCTAGAGTCGATGTCACAGTTGTCAATTGTCTCTGGCATCATCCAGGTGAGGCTCTGTTTCATACACACACACACACACACACACACACACACACATCCTCGGCCTCTGGGAGCCTGCCATGATAGTGTTACATTAGGCACAGGCACACACACTTCTGTAAACAGACGATTACCGAAACAGCGCCACACAAGTAGCCGCTTCTCCGTGTGAACGCATGTAGCCGTGGTTACGCAATTCTGGGGCAAGTGCTGAATCAAGCAGGAACAAAGCGAAAACGGCAGCATTTCTTCCCCCTGGCAGCGAGCGTTCTGGTTACCCTCTTCCTCTCCGGTCGGGAGACTCGTTGAGCTGGTAATTACCCAGAAGATCAATTAGACCAGAGTGGGGAGAGGATGACGTCAGTGCTGTCATCCAGCTGGAGTCCGCAGAGATGCCGTTCACATTCGCATCCTAGCTGTGGAAGGTCTGTGGTGTATACACATGCACACACACGCACATATAAGCACACACATATACACTATTTCTAAAAGTCCTTAACATTTTTTTTTTTTTTTAAGTGACGGAAAGACACTAGTGGTCACACAAGTCCCTTTTTTTTCAGTCTGGTTTCTGTGAACACCCCAGTGCTGAGACAACTCTACTGCGAGTGGTAAATGATTTCATCTAGTTAGCCATTAGTGGTTCCTTGAATATTCTGATCCTCCTTGACCCAAATGCTGCATCATTAATCACTATGGGCCGTATCTTGGCGATCTGAAACGTCTGGACAGAGATAGAATAGAATAGAATATATACTTTTTTGATCCCGTGAGGGAAATTCGTTCTCTGCATTTAACCCAATTTAAACGAATTAGTGAACATACACAGCACAAAGTGAACACACAGTGAGGTGAATCACACACTAACCCAGAGCAGTGAGCTGCCTGCCCAACCAGCGGCGCTCGGGGAGCAGTGAGGGGTAAGGTGCCTTGCTCAAGGGCACTTCAGCCGTGGTCGGGGATCAAACCGGCAACCCTCCGGTTACAAGTCCGAAGCCCTAACCAGTAGGCCACGGCTGCCCCAATGCAAATTTTAAAGACATTTAAGGTGTGACCAGTCCACAGTCGCTAATTTAATGGCACAATATTGCGATCAGACGCTGGGCGTATTGTTCAAAAGGCTTGTTCTTATGTTTCTTAATTGGTCCTGGCTGTGATTTGGGTCGTGACATCTGTCATTCTCCAGCAGCGCAACATCAAACAACCAGTCTGTATTTTCACCGTGAATGCATCTGAACGAATCTGCTTGTACAGTTCCACTAGTAGGCTACTTGCTTTACTAAAACCTGTGTGTGACTAGCAGAGTTTAGCCTACAGCACATACATTCTGCACTCACCTATTATTTGAACTCGTAGGCAAACTGAACTGAAATGAACTTTCACTGGCCTCATAAGAGATGACAACAGATCTAAGTTTTTTACCTTCACGTTTGGCTGACAAGGGGATACAATGAAAAACATAGCTTGAAAAGGAAAAATTACCCAAATAATGTTCGAATGACTGAATAAAAATCCTATGGATAGCTTATTCATCCTGAAAATGAGTTGTTGTCAGGGACTTGTTAGTGCTGACTTCACCTGCTGCTGTGCTTTATATGC
>NC_084999.1:6553453-6555953 GCF_963854185.1 Sardina pilchardus | reverse complement strand
GTGCTGAGCCTGGCTGTGCGCTGGGAGATGACGTGACACCATTTCACACAGATTCAACGCCAGATAGGCCATCTCTTCTGTTTGGATATGTGTGTGTGTGTGTGTGTGTGTGTGTGTGTGTGTGTGTGTGTGTGTGTGTGTGTGTGTGTGGTGTGTGTGTGTGTGTGTGTGTGTGTGTGTGTTTCTGCTAATACATTATTATACATTCATTTGTGTGTCTTCTTGTCTGTATTTGTGTGTGTGTGTGTGTGTGTGTATGTGTGTGTGCACATGTATGTTGTATGTCTGTGAGTGTGTGTGTGAGAGTGTGTGTGTTTGAGTGTGCGTTTGCGCGTCATGTATGTTGTATGTCTGTATGTGTGCGTGTGGTGTGCATGTGTATATGTTGTATGTTTGTCTGTGTGTGTGTGTGTGTGTGTGTGTGTGTGTGTGTGTGTGTGTGTATGTTGTATGCTTGTCTGTGCGTGTGTGTGTGTGTGTGTAACTTGTGTAAGAGTTCAGGCCAGGACATTCCATTTCCCCCTGCGCTCTGACAGACAGATGGTGTTGCTGTCGGTCCGGGTCGGGCTTGGCGGTCGGCGCGGTGGGTGGGGTGGGCAGAGGACGCGTCAAACAGCCAACCGCACAGCCGTCAGCAGAGCGAGGAGAGGAGTGGTTCTGTTTACGTTTGTGGTGTTGTTAGTGGGGAGAGCAATCAGACCTCACCAGAGCAGACCCAACCAGAATGGTCGTCGTGGTTCTCAAGAGGAACCCGCCGCTGGGCGCCTGCAGTTCACCAGCCCTGCAGAGAGGGGGCAGTGTAGCTTCAGGAACAGCAGCATTGATCAGGATGAGGTATTTAGGTCAATGATGGCCGTGATCCCTGAGACACATTCTCATCACCGCGCAGGATAGGATGGCTCAGTAGCATGGCCACTAACCAGCAGTGAGCCTATTTGATGACTTGACGGCTAAAATTCACTGTGGACCAATGGAGACACTCAATTTCACAGCAGCAAATCCACAGTTGGCCAGAAGGAGGGTTCGGCCTCAAAGCCTCAAACCAATGATGAACCAGTAGGAAAGCTCAGTCTCACAGCCAATAAGCAGGCTTCATCCCGCAGCCACAATTCATATTGCGCACCAATGGAAAGGCCTATCTCAGAGGCTGTGGCTCAAAACAAAGTTCACATTTTATCACCCACATGCTGGTCCACATTGTTTTCTGTCCTCATATTAACCCATGTTTATAAATCATAAATATTTACCAACTCAAACTAAGATCCAGTAAATCCCTTGCAGCCTAACTGGGAACATTGGGCAGTTACATCCAAAAGCACACATTTTTAAAATAGTATCGTCGTGTCTGATGTGGCAAACTATACCCTCCCCCTCCCATAAAAGCTGCGTCTGTATATCATGTAATAAGTTGTAGGGTTGTGGTGGTAAGGGGTTATTAAACTCTGCGAGGCTGCTACGGGTGTGGTTGGCCTGCATCCGTTACTCTCTCTGGCTGTGTGTCGGTCAGATGCCTGGATCAAGCTTCTTGGAGGAGTTCGACACACACAGGATGCAGCTGTCTCATGTTTGGCTACGTCTTACGCAGGAGTGAAGGCCATCATTCAGAAAGCGCTACGTGCTTGTCAAGTCTTCCCACAGCCGCAAAAACCCAAACTTACCATATAATTATGGCGTTGTATGTGTACATTATGAAATATATCCTGGCTGTTACACTATCAACACTTTACAACTAAGTTATACAAATGCAAACAGAAAAGGTTGTCTGGCATTAAAAAAAAAAAAAAAACAGCCAGCTTGCTTCTATCTGAAATACAAGTGCAAGCAACAGCTGCTTAGTAATGAACATTACTCCCTGACAGTCCACCGTATATCATCGTATTGGAGAGATCCTTAGGTCTCTGTCTGATCATATCTTCAGCAGCTGAGCCAAAGACTTTGCTTACTTTCCCTCCCTCGTCCCATGGCTCCAAAGTTATACTTTGAGCATCTGTGAGTACACAAATGTGTGCTGGGGTCAGAGTGACATAAACCTCCTCATCGGGGGATGGTTGATGGGAAGTTAATACGCATCTGTGAGGACACTACACAAACGGGTGCATGCGTCAGATGGACAAGTTAATACGCATCTGTGAGGACACTACAGAAATGGGTTGTTGGGTTAGATGGACAAGTTAATATGCATCTGTGAGGACACTACAGCTTGGGTCAGTTGGTCAAGTTAATACGCATCTGTGAGGACACTACACAAACGGGTGCTGGGTTCAGATGGACAAGTTAATACGCATCTGTGAGGACACTACACAAATGGGTGCTGGGTTCAGAGTGACGCAAATCTCTTCATCAGGGGATGGACGCGCGCCTCTGTGTGGATGTCCATCAGCGCCCCTATTCTTTGGGCAACAAGAGAGCTAGCTACACCTGATCACAAAAGTGGACATATATACCCACATATTTCATTTTAAGTATAAGTATATATCCTTTTTTGATCCCGTGAGGGAAA
>NC_084999.1:6523453-6525953 GCF_963854185.1 Sardina pilchardus | reverse complement strand
CCGGCTGTGAGGTCACTGCGTGAAGAGGCAGTCTAGCCTATCCCTGCACGGCCCAGCCTGGTCCGGTTTGGGCCAGCTCAGAGTGCTGTTGACATCACACAGCTGTTCTTCTGCGCAACGCCTATGCGTAACGTATCCCGTATCCCCGACAACCCCTACTGTGACCTCACTTCCTGTACCAGGGAGGAATGGGGATGAGAGAAAACGGTGTGAGAGTGAGTGTGCGTGTGCATGAGTGAATGAATGTGAGGTTGATCAAGAGGCTGTACGTGTGTTGCGTCACATGGGTGTGTGAGTGTGTGTGTGTGTGTGTGTGTGTGTGTGTGTGTGTGTGTGGGTGTGTGGGTGTGGGGGGGTGGGGGGGTTACGTGTGTGTGAGATGTGTATGTGAGAGTGTGAGACAGGGAGAGAGCCGCGGAAGAAAGTGTTGAGTCATCTTGGCGTGCGAGTGTGCGTTTGCGTCCGCTCTACAGATGAGCAAGATGAGTGCGTGAGCAAGGGAGTCTCCGTCTGTCTCCTGTTTACGGGCCTGAGGTTAATATAGACATGCATTATCTGCCTTAGTCACACTAGGGCCCTGTCTGATGGATCGGGTGGATGTTCATTTGTTGCGCTCGTAAACACTTCACTTCACCGGAATGGAAGAGAAACCTCTCTCCCACACAAAGCCGCACACGGAGATTGGAAAAAGACGGCAGCGTCCACTCCCCCTCCACACACACACACACACACACACACACACACACACAACCCACGTGCAAACCAGTTCCTAGTTAGTCCTCCACAAACCGCTTTCTTGCCTCTCCTGGTCCACAGTTTGGACATTACAGTCACAACATCCCCTTGGCAGCGGCCAGGCTCATATAATGTAATTAGACACCCTCCAGGCCCTTCTAACCTCATTAAGCATGTGTGTGTGTGTGTGTGTGTGTGTGTGTGTGTGTGTGTGTGTGTTTAACAAGAGGCTTGGATCTCACACAAACCTGACAGGGGAACCGTACAACAGAACCACAGTGGACTTTAAGTGTGTGTGTGTGTGTGTGTGTGTGTGTGTGTGTGTGTGTGTGTGTGTGTGTGTGTGTGTGTGTGTGTGTGTGCGTGTGCGTGTGCGTGTGCGTGTGTGTGAGCGTGTGTCCTGCCCATGTGCAGCTGTGCATTTGTCGCCTGGGAGTGTGTATCGGGAAAGGTGCGTTCATGCAAGAACTGGATCAGTGGGTGGGCCACATGAGAGACGAGGATCGGAAGCATCAAACCTGTTGTTCTCTATTCCATTCTAAGAGTGATGTTAAGAGTGAGCATCAAACCTGTTGTTCTCTATTCCATTCTAAGAGTGATGTTAGAGTGAGCATCAAACCTGTTGTTCTCTATTCCATTCTAAGAGTGATGTTAGAGTGAGCATCAAACCTGTTGTTCTCTATTCCATTCTAAGAGTGATGTTAGAGTGAGCATCAAACCTGTTGTTCTCTATTCCATTCTAAGAGTGATGTCAGAGTGAGCAAAGCTACTTTTGGGGGATTTCGCTTTCCTCTTCCCACAGATACAGAATCCCTGTTGGCGTTTTATATCTCGCCAAATAATGAGGGGCATCTGCGCTGTTTAACTTCTAAATAAATAGCCTATCTCATAGGCCACATCTGCCAAAAATCCATTTACTGTAGAGAGTGTTATCTGCAGGTAGTGATGATGAACTAATGGACCACACAATCAGAGGGAAAAGAGTCTCCGTCTCGGATATGGGTTGTGGGAGTCATATTATTCCAGCGATATGGTTTATCATGACAAACAGACCGATGATCCAGATGATCCTGAATGAGACTGCATTCGTCATCCTGCTAAGTATCCCCAGCGCACACAACAGCCGCATCGCCCCCGGCAACGGCAGAAACACCACCTTCATCAGGCTACAGTCATCAACAGACCACAGTCATCTTCATATTCACCTACTGTACACCACAGCCCCATCACCACCGGCAACGGCGGAAACACCACCTTCATCAGGCTACAGTCATCATCAGACCACAGTCATCTTCGTATTCACCTACACACGTGTGGCTGTTGCTTAGGCCCATTTTCCACTGAACATTTTCGCAACGGTAAAGTTCGGCACGGTACGACTCTACCCTGATTTACATCGCCCCACATCACTAGTCTTTATGATGACGTCACCAGAAAGTATGACTGGACATCCAACATCATACACACACACACACAGACACACACACACACACACACACACACACACGAGCTGTGTGAATCCCCATCACCTTCATCAGACCACAGTCATCTCATCTTCATATTCGCCACACTGGTGTGGGTGTTGCTTACATTGCCCCACATCACCAGTCTCTATGATGACGTCACCAGAAAGTATGACCGGACGTCCGACATCACATAGGAGCTGTGTGAATCCCCATCGTGGGTAGCCGGGTGGTCAGTCCATCCGTCTAGAACTGCTCATCTGCTAGCCGCTCTTAAAGCACCAGACGGAGACTCAGCTTTC
>NC_084999.1:6505953-6518453 GCF_963854185.1 Sardina pilchardus | reverse complement strand
GTGTGTGTGTGTGTGTGTGTGTGTGTGTGTAGGTGTGTACAGACGGTGAGGGTTTCACTTTGCTCCAAGGCATGGTGAATGGACACGTCCGGTCTTCTCTCCGTTGGTGCCCTCTGGCCCCTCCTACAGGCATGAGTGACACGGTCTGCTGTTGACATATCATTTGGCCTGTTTGCTTTCCCAAACTAATTTACTCCAGACTTCCCGAAAATGGCACCCAGGTTATTTTCTCTGGAATAATAATGTCTCTCCCTCGGTTAGTACTTGCAATTATAGACGGTGGCCATTGGTAATAGTGGTGCGACAACTGGCTCTTGTGACATACCTTCCATTTTTAACACCCTTACAAACACGAGAAGAGACATGCTTAGTTCTTCGGACAATGCTAGCTAAGAGTTCCACCGCACTATGGTTTGTGTCAAATCCAAAACTTGGCTTTTTTCAGTGGTTGACAGACCGTACACGCACCTGGTTGTTCTGTGCGATCTTGACAATGTTTGCGGACAAACCGAGCGCAAACAGAGAGTCAGTCCTAGAGGCTGAGTGTTTTGAGCAGGACGTCAAATTTAAGGGAAATGACTTAAGTGACTATGTGTGACCTGGCCGACTTGGATCAGCTTTCTGGCTGATTATTTTGGATCGAGTGCGTGTGTAGCTGGGCTTGGTGCTGCTGACAGCAAAGATTGATTAACTTCGGAGAGAAGAAGTAATCGGTGCCAAAGAATGAATAAAATGAAATCGAGCTGCGAAAAAGCAGGATCGCATTCGTTCACTCAAAGCAACAATTCCAAAGCAGTATCTAGCTCCAAAGATGTGCATTGACTCGCTCCCTGGACCCTCCAAAGTCCACATGTGACCTTTGATATTTATTTAACCCTGTGGTAACGGACCGCAACGAGGTTTAGTCAGCATAAATATTGCATGCAGGTGGACACTTGAAAGGACCAATCAGCATCAGGCTAAAATCATCACAAGGCAAAGGGATTAGAGGCATACCGAATGGGCTCTTGACAGGACCATGTGAAAATCATTACCGTTGGTTCTGATCAAACTAGAAGCAGTTGGCTACGTCATATTTGCAGTACACGAGAACAATTAAACTAAAAAAGAGCTGAATGTGTTATTACAGGCTCATAAGCACATCTAGCTGGTGAACGTCTTGTGTTACCAGCGAACGTGCACTAGGGTGACCAGATGTCCCAGGTTTCAGGGGATAGTCCCCGTTTTTGGTTGCCTGTCCCATGGAAAAATACAGAAAAACTACCTTTGTCCCCGTTTTTTGAAGATAAAACTTGTATGTGTTTGAATCAGATTGATAATCAAACAGAAAATGTCCCTGTTTTGTCGACATTTTTGGGATTATGTCTCTGGTTTTGGTCTCGGGCATCTGGTCACCTTAACATGCACACAACAACTCAAAGAGATGTGTCACTGGACCATATCCATCCAGATCTTGTTGGAGGTTCTGTAGTAACGCATGAATTTGACTACAGTGGTCAAAGAGGTATGTCATGATCAACTTCTTGGTGTGCGGGTCATTGACAAAGAAGGCTTTTAAAAATTTGTTTTCAAAATAATCTTTAAAATGGACTGAGTGCATTTTTTTAAGTTGGAAGACAAGCACGCATTAAACAAGCCTTAATGACTATGCAACATTTACAGTACATGGGTTTTTAATACATTTTTAGGCTGTATTTGCAATTTCACCACCCAAAAAACACACTTCTTTTTTTAGTTTAATTTATTTTCATTTCCTTTCCTTTTAAATTCTCCATTTAATACTTTTCATATTGTGTTAACTTGCTTAGACGGTTGCGCCACCTGACATTTTTGAGGGTTTGAGATATATGTTCAAATTATACAGGTTTTATAGAGTAAAAGGATGCTTGTTAAGAAGCATTTCAAATGATTTGAAACCAAAGTATAATGGAGTCAGACACATAAATCTGCATGTCACGTCATTGACCCGTGTACATTGTGTCACCAGAGAGAGTGAAGAAAGTGGGACGACAGAAAGAGTCATTTCAGCATCCTGTCTGCTCTGAATCTGGTGGTGAGTGAGGAAGACTTTGGTGACGAAGACGAAGTGAACACATCGTGGAGATTCCCCCCTCATACTGGCAAGTGTCATAAAGGAAGTGTGTGTGTGTGTGTGTGTGTGTGTGTGTGTGTACGTGCGCGTGCACATGTCACAGAGGAAGTGAAATTGGAAACTGTGTATTTGTCTTTGCCCACCGGAAAATGCTCTGTCAGTGGCTGGACGTGACACCATAACCACGTAACCACACACGTCACTGAACAGCTATCTCACTATGGGCGAGATGAGGTCCAAATGCGGCCCGCAACTGGCTCACATCCGGCATTGCCAAAGCAGATCTGTTTTGGACTGTCACTCTGTGAGAGGGGAGATCCGGAGTGTTCACTCCCTGCAGATTAAGCCACACAGACCGTCTGGGCTTTTCCTCAAAACCGCAATTTTCACTCACAGCATGCTGTACATACTCAAGTTATTACATATGCAGGGATTTACGCATTTAGGGTCAGTGTGGCCGCGTGTGCGTGTGTGTGTGTGTGTGTGTGTGTGTGCATGTGTGTGTGTGCGTGTGTAAGTGCATGTGCCGGTCTCTGGGGTCAAGAAGAGAGTGATTAGACATGTGGAAAACATGACTGGTCTCCCCGTAGTGGCCTCATCCTCTTCCTCCCTGTTTAACACATGACAGCAGAATGTGTGTGTGTGTGTGTGTGTGTGTGTGTGTGTGTGTGTGTGTGTGTGTGTGCACATTACAGCAGAAGTGCTATATGTTATCCTCATTCTCTCAATTTTTGGAAAGTGTCTGTGTCTGTGTGTGTGTGTGTGTGTGTGTGTGTGTGTGTGTGTGTGTGTGTGTGTCTGCATGTGTGTGTGTGTCCATTGTGTCATAATGATGTGTCATGAAATTCTGACTCCTCCCCATCCTACACATGTGGTGTAATAATGTTAGCCACTTTCTCTCTGTGGCTGTGTGTGTGTGTGTGTGTGTGTGTGTGTGTGTGTGTGTGTGTGTGTGTGTTAGTGATGCGCGGGTCGGGTATTTTTTCAACCCGCGGGTCCCGCTTTTATGAAATGATTTGGCCCGACCCAGCCCGCCCCGCACCACTGTATCTATTTTGACAACCCGCCCCGCCCCGCACCCGCGACTATTACATACTGGGCATTGTAAGTGCTTGGAAACATCGCCTGTAAACTGGCAACAACAAAGGCTATGATTATGAATATGAACGATAATCAGGTCATTATAACAAGATGATAGGCTACACATTTAACAAATCTAGAAATACACAGCAAAAACCTTCAAAGCAGCGTTTGTAATCTAGGCTAAACATTATAGCCTACGAAATACGTCCGAAATAAAAAAAAGATTTGTAGCCTATAGGAGATTGAGGCGGCTGAAAACGGAGAAGAATTTGAAGACAGTTAGTGTTGTTAATTTGCTCCTGGACAGATAAAGATTCATCAGTTTGGCTAACTTAGCCTACTTGTAAGCTAGTGTAAATTGACATTTCAAATAGCCTATGACAGTCGAACAAACAAGTTATGCATGTTTGTGCAAAGTAACGTTATGTGGAGCCATATGGAGGAGGTGGCTCATTGAATTGAAAAGGTAGGTTAAGGAATTGTTTGGGAAATAATAACGGCTAGTCATTCATTGCTGACGTTAGCAATGCATTATCAGAGTTCGTTTCTCTGTCATTATGCTAAGGAAAACAACATTAGCACTTGCCATTGAAAGCTAGCAGCCTGTTGCTGTTCCTGTTGGATCCTGCAGCAAGCTGGCAACCGCGGCTCAGAGGGGAGGGAGAGGCGATACGCCGCGCAACAGTATTGAAAGTAATTGCAGTGGGCTAGCCTAGGCTACTCGTTTTGGCCACAATCCTACATACGGTTCTTTAATATAGGCTATAGGGAATTGCAAGCAACATACATGGATTTTAAAATGTAATTTTGTTTTTAATGACCCGCCCCGCAAATAAAGTGATAATTTCTTTACCCGCCCCAACCCGACCCGCGGGTTACCCGCGGAGTCCGCGGGTTACGGGCCGACCCGCGCATCACTAGTGTGTGTGTGTGTGTGAGTGAGTGTCCCTGCATCACCGTACAGTAACGTGGGGAAACCATGACTGCTCTCCATTCTCTCCCTCTCTGTTCATCTGTTCATCACAGAAGTGTCGTCCCTATCCGCCCGCCCTCGTCTCCCTGATGTCACTCTAGACTCTGAATGCCTCGTTTAGTGAATTAGACTCAAATCTGGCCAAATGTGTGTCCTGCCGGAGCGGTGTGACCTTTTAAGGAGACAAGGAGTCATGGCCTTCCATTCCAGGTATTCCATCATTGCGCCACGGCTCAAAGAATCTGTGTATGCGAGAGGTGTCGAGCACGGAAAGTCTACAAGGACGCCATTCCAGTGGATTTACAGAACGCTTGAGGAATGCTGCGAGCCGCTAACCCTGTCTGTGAGAACGATCAGTTCCACTTTTTGTCAAGCATACAATGTTCTCAGCTGGGCATGGCTATGCACCTCTGATCTCATCACTTGTCAGACATGACACACTCAAGTGTATAGGTCAACTGTACTGTTGACATATGTGTTTGTTATATATGTATTCCATTGTGTTGTACCGGTTTTCCATACAGAAAAATCAAGGCTAGGTACATTGCTATGACGTTACACACTCACCTACTGTTGAGTCATGTATTCTCATCTATTGCATCAGATTATATGTATTAATTTGTGTTGCTGGTTATATTCTACACAGAAACAGGAAAAATCAAGGCTGGAAAAATACTGTACAGTGGAGTATCCCCTCCCCCTCCCCCCTGAGTTGAAGTTGGCAACCCGGATGCCGAAACACTACTGGCCGTGTTTCCCAGATTCGTTAAGAAGCTCTTAAGTGCTAAGAACTTCTTAGGAGCGCTCTAAGAATGTTCTAAGAACACTCCTAAGAAGTTCTAAACACTTAAGAGCTTCTTAACGAATCTGGGAAACGTGGCCACTGACTTTGTGATTAGTAGATAGATGGAGGGTGGCGCATCATGCCAAAACACACAATATGTAAACATCAACATCACTTGAGGGCTGCAACTTCAAATGACAATATCCTGGCCGGACTACTGTTGTCAGTTATATAAGTATTTTAAATGAGCATGATTTCTTAATGTTTACTTTATAAAGAAAGGGAGAAATAAAACATCAGTGAGGTTGCAAACCTCAAAGAATGCTGTGAAATTGTTGGTGGCATCTTTTTAATGACTTTGGTTGGATAGTTAGCAAACTGTCATAAACAATAGCAAAGCCAAAAGCACAAGGACATAGTGACAACTAAACATGTCCTGAGATACCGAAAACAGATGAGGCTTTGAGTAATAGCATTCAGTCATTTCTGACGGAGCATCTTCTGAAGAAAATAGCAATAACAAAACAGAGGCCATGCTATTTTCTGGAAGTCTAGGAAACAACTGACAGTGGCAGTGAAGCACAATTAATGACCTTCCATTAGAGGAATAGTTCAGAATTGTGGACTAATTTCCAACTTAGCTGGGGTGATATAGGTTGGTGGAGACCGTTTTTAGCACAATTCATCCAGTCCTTATAGTTGCAGGGTTCGCTGATGCTGAGCTAGCGCAAGTCAACGGTAACATCCAAATCAATCTTAACCACTCCACAGAACAACCGAGACAAATACATTTGAAGTGTACTTTTGTCTTGGTGGAATTATAGTCAAGAATTCTGACTTGACCTTCCAGACCAGGTGTGTTTATACACATAATGCACACACAATGTATCTATCTTATGCGACTATTAGCATAATTCAGCCGGACCATTGTTGATGTAGGTCAGTCACTTTAAGGGTGAATATCTGAACAATCGCTTACATTTTTTTTTAAAAAAATTACTAACATTACTTTGTAGAAATTACTGTCAAAAAGCCAAATGAAATTGACAAAAATTCCACTCACTAAAGCAATAAAAGGGATAATATCAAAGGGGAACTTTTTATAGGCACTGTATCTACGTATGTGAATGTCGGGTATGTGTTTTTATTTGTGTATTCGTTTTTATGCATGCAGGCCAGAGGTTACTTGAGTTGTTTGAGCCTCAGCCTGGACTCAGGCTCATCACTCTTGTGTTTCCTCGGCCCGTCTAGCATCTGTGGCAGCCATTTCCAGCTGAAATGGACCTCGCCGCCGGGCAGCAGGACATATAGGAAATGACCCTGAGGGTCACCGTCATGCACCAGTGAAATCTGGATCTGGGCACCTCTCTCTTTCTCTCTCTCTCTCTCTCTCTCTCTCTCTTTCCCTGTCTCTCTCTCTCTCTCTCTTTCTCTCTCCACCCCTCACACCATCTCTCACCACCCCTCATACCACCCCATCTCACCCCATACAGCCCCCCCCCCCCCCCCACCCTCTCACAGTCTGGGCGTGTAGAGTACAGTGTTAAAAGTTAACTGTGTGGCCATTAGCTTTTATGGCCTCCTTCTGCTGTTTAACACTGAGGGGGGAAATTGCCTATTCGCTCTTTGGAGTCTTTAACGCTATGCCCCACTGAAGCCCCTGCGTTGAAGAAAAGTGGGGTTTCGCTTTCACCAACGTTTGCAGTCTCCCAACCCCCCCTCCCACATTAAGAGAATCGGATGCTATGAAACATTCTCTGGGCTCTCGGATATCTGTAGGACTTGTGGAGCGTAGCGGCACAAAGGACGTTGGTGGACCAGTTAACATAAACTGCCCATAACGGTGGTGTGGGTTAAACTGTAGAACGGAATGTATAGCATTACTAGCGCTCTCCATGTTCCCTGAGAGCTAGTGCCGCGGGCGTTCAATGCTTAAGTAACCTGCAAATGTGCCACACACACACACACACGCACACACACACGCCGCACACACCGCACACACACACACACACACACACACACACACACACACACACACACACACACACACACACACACACACACACACACACACACACAAGTAAGTAACCTGCAAACGTGCGCTGTTCTCACGGTGAGCTCTGAATATGCGCGCCATGTGGTTTCTCTCACTGGTCAACGGAGAGTCCGACGATCAGCCTATCACGCCAGAGCGGCTGGCCGGCAGAAGACGCCAGCGTAGAGGTCATCCGTGTCTATGCCCACCACTGGAAGAGGTGTGTGTCTCCCTTGTGGACGTACACACACACACACACACGAATGGGTGCGGACATCACAGACGTGAGGTGGTTCTTATTCTCCTTCTCTAGTCTGCTCGTGGTGCGCCTGCGAATAGTTAAAGGGGTCCTTGGACGTCTGCAGGGCCAGCGAATAGTTAAACGGGTCCTCGGACGTCTGCACATCTGAGTCATGCGTTGTGAACCCACACATAACTCACTGATGTGAAAAGTATGGCGTAATACAGAGAGTATGGAAATTGTGTATGTGTGTGTGTGTGTGTGTGTGTGTGTGTGTGTGTTTACCGATCTCTTTGAGACAGATGAGACATTGCATAATAGTAGAATCTCCAATGCCACTGAGTTATGCCTTCCCCCTCTCTTTGCTGGTCATGGTCACATTTAGGTCATTCAACCGCCCCACACACACACACACACACACACACACACACACACACACACACACACACACACACACACACACACACACCACGTTGTGCTGTCGGTCACTTGAATGGCGGCCCTCCTGCCGATGCTCGGTACACATTAAGGTCTTAAACATCCTGGCTTTCCAGCAGAGGGGGCCCACTGCGCAGGGTCCTGTTTACAGCATGCAGGGTCACAGGTCGCGACCTCTGACCCCACTGACCTTTCATTTTAACAGCAGGATGGCGAGTACAGAGGGCCAGGGACCAGCCAGTGATCCGTACCTCACACACATACACACATACACACACACACACACACACACACACACACACACACACACACACACACACACACAGACACACACACACACACACACACACTCGCACACACACACACACCTCAACGCCATCATACCCTAGCCCCCACCCTAGGCTCGGAGAATTAAATCTCTATAACCTTTGGGCCCAATGTTCTCCAGGGTAGCTGCAGCACTGACCAGTCTGCATTTGTCTCCCCACAAACTCATAAATAAATCTTTTTTTAAAAATTGCGGTACTTCACTGAAGTCATGGAGGTCTCTGCTGTGTGAGTCCATGTTTTTTGTCTAAAATTGACACACAATTGGAAAAATGAAAACAACCTACAGATTTGATTTTCTGTGTTTCTGTGTTCACATTTTTTTCCTACTGCACCATTCCGTACTTGACTGACCAAATGAAAACTGCATCATGAATGAAAAGATTTCTACTGTTATCATTGCAAGATTTTTTCATGTAGCAAGAGATTGTGCGTTCATTTTACTAAATTGTGCATTCAGTTTACAAGGTTGTGTGCTCAATTTAGTAAATCATGCGCATGTTTTAATTAATTGAATTTTACAAAGTTTACAAAATTAAAATGAGCACACAATTTAGTCAAATGGGCGCATACAGTATTTGTATTGCGATACACACAAAAATAAATTTTGAAGAGAGACCTCCGGGCTTCTGTAGATTTGAGTACATACAGTAATGGCCTTTGGTGCGGCTGTGCAGGTCCAGTACTGTCAGAGCTCAGGGCGCCTACGTGCTGTAGAATAATCTGGAGGACATGTGTGGAGAGGGGTGCGGAAACCCTGCCCTGTTTAGGGAAGGGGTATGGTGTGTGTGTGTGTGTGTGTGTGTGTGTGTGTGTGTGTGTGTGTCTGCCCTGGGAGACAGGAAGAGGGTGCCCTGAGCCCTGAGCACCCATCTGCATTTAGGGGCCACCCTCCTCTCTCCCCCTCAGGGAGGGGGGGCTCAGGGAAGCCTCAGGAAACACAGTACTGTTTAGGGAGGGGGTATGGGGTGTGTGTGTGTGTGTGTGTCTGTGTGTCTGTGTGTCTGTGAGATGGTGGAGGTGGCATGTTTACACACCTGCAGTATTTATGGAGCCTGCTAAGAACAGACACCGAGTATGTGTGTGTGTGTGTGTGTGTGTGTGTGTGTGTGTGTGTGTGTGTGTGCGTTGTGAGGTGGTGAGACCAAGAATTGCAGAAATGCTTTACAATGGTCCACTCACTGTCCCCAGAGGGAGCGTTTACAGTACCCAGCCCTGAGGGTAAATGTTTACTGGATACCTTCATCCCAAACGGAGAGAGAGAGAGAGAGAGAGAGAGAGAGAGAGGGAGAGAGAGAGAGATGGGTAAAGAAGAGACACAAAAGGAAGAACGATTGAGGCTGGAGAGAAAGAGGTAGAGAGTAAAAGATTAAAAATAGACAGACACATAAACACACACACACACACACACACACACACACAGAGAGAGAGAAAGACAAAAAGATGTGATTTGTTGCAAAAGAGAGAGGGATAGAGGAGGGTGGAGAGAGATGATTGTATGTATACACAAGAGCTGGTGAGTTTGCAGAGCATGACAGGCCTAATTTTAGATGTTTATGGCAGGCTACCAGACATCAAATTAGGGCACTGGGAATTTGGCATCACCAGATGGTGTGCATGTGTGTGTGTGTGTGTGTGTGCTTGTATGTGTGCTTGTATGTGTGCTTGTGTGTGTGTGTGTGTGTGTGTGTGTGTGTGTGTGTGTGTGTGTGTGTGTGCGTGTGCGTGCGCGTGCGCGTGCGTGTGCGTGTGCGTGTGTGTGTGTGCGTATGTGTGTGTGCATGTACACCTGTGTGTCTGCATATTGTTTACAGGATCAGCATGATTAAATGGTTAGAGAGCAGTCTGAGTTTGTGCAATTACCAATAACTTGGAAATAAATTATAATAAGCTAGCATTTATAAACAACAGAAAATATATTGGCGGACCTGGACTGTTTAGTAGCATAACTCAGTACTACTGAGGTGGCCAATGATTCCCGCTCACTAAACTGTCACATCTAGGTCAACCTGTCATGAATATAATGTACATGGCAATACATCCTCTATGTATTGTAAACTGGAGCACGCAAACACAAATGTAATGGGTGCCGAGCTAGCTACAGTAGTATGAAATGAGTCCTTTGCAAAGTTTTGGGCACATATTGCACATCCAAAGACACACACACACACACACACACACACACACACACACACACACACACACACACACACACACTCTCTCTCTCTCTCTCTCACACTTACACACACACAAAATGGGTGACATTCTTTTTTAGCACTAGTCATAATTTGAAGACTTGGAAGAGGTCTCTAGAATCTGACTGAAGGAAGAATTACAGTCCTGCCAGACAACGGCACATCCTTATTCCAGGTATTATGAGAGCATGTCTATTGCTTGAAATGTGAATCCGCTGCGTGCAATACTCTTGCAATACTCTTTACTGATTTCAGGCAATCGCCACAAGTGAATATGTAGTTCTCTGTACTGCCTACCCAAATAAAATAACTGAAACAAGCATGTTGATGTTTTACAGTAAAAGTAAAAAGAACACACTCAAGTGCGCATGATTTTCTTATGAGTGCACGATTCCCTAAAATGTGCCTTTGGTATACTTTTTCTCTCTAGCAATGACGACTCATCTTTAAGTAAATACTTTGGTATTGTAGAACTATTTCCAAAGCACTTTCGTTTCAGTGTGATTTGGCTTGACTGATCATTATGCACTTGACCTGCCTTAGGATAAAGTAAGAGTTACTAGGAAATTGTAAGAGTTTGATTACAATTAATTAATTCAGTTGTAACGATAGCAATAGCCCAATTACAGTTCCACTGAAATGACCTGAAAACACCAAAAAGCATCCGCAATCATGAGTCAGTGTCTGTCTGTCTGTCTGTCTGTCTGATGTCTGTCTGTCTGATGTCTGTGTTTGTCTGTCTGTCTATCTGTCTGATGTCTGTCTGTCTGTCTGTTAGTCTGATGTCTGTGTTTGTCTATACCTGCAGTCTACTTCATGTCTTCCTCCATTCTCCACAGCCTATTGGCCTGAATCAACAGTAAAGAACCGAACAGAACAGACAGGGCCACCCTAACGGGGAGGCTACACCGGATACGTTACGGCTGCGTTACGTTACGTTAAGTCTGGTTAAGTCAAAACCACATCTGACATAATAATTAGATTCCACTATAATCAATGGAACTGGCTACACCAGTTGCGGCAGCGCTAAGTCATGCCGCATCGAAGCTGTAGAAATAGACTTGTCTTCTATTTTTTTTCTTTTGACGTAAGGAGCCTATGCGCAGTCATTGTATAGAAACACTAGGCCTATCTGAAGAGGATTTGTGTATTGTATTGATGGGGTGCGATTTGTCAAAAAAAACAAAAAAAAAACAGAGGGGGGATGTTTAAAAAAAAAAAAAAAAATAACTATCAACAGGCCTAATTCTTTAGCGTTAACAGGTCCTACAACACTTCGAAAAGTTGAACATTCATCGTTAATGTAAGGACATGAACCATTTAATTGTCTGCGATGGCCACACCTGCGATTTGGGAGATAGCCTAAATGTTTCAGTCGACCCACTAATGAGGATCACGCGAACAGGGCAGAGGAATTAGGGCTAACAGACAGTAAAATGTACCATAAAACCTAATCGATTACTATCACATCATGTCAAAATAATTCCGCTTATTGGACTAAGTAGGCTAAACAGCTTACTTTGATGTCGGACTTTGTGTGGCCTTCTTTTATTCACATCTCTGCGAAACTCTGAGCAGGGAACAAGCGCACGTTAACAGACTATTTAGTGGACATGTTCATTCTGTTTTACTCATCAGAGGATTTGATTTATGGCACTATGTTGGTAGTCTGCTGTTGACATGGGGAGCGATAGACAGACATAATTTGGACAAAACAGAGTATAGGCCTTAACCTCCGTTGCTCAGCCAAATGCAATTAACAGGGAGATAGCCGCGCTTCACCGACGGCAATGAGTTGTTAACAGACATGGACCGAGACGTAGGCAATAGCCCAGCAGCAATCTATCCACAATAACACATATTTGAAGTACCAAAGTGTCAAATATTGAAGTTGTGGGAAGTTTACATAGCTTTGTGAAACTGTAGGCTAAGTTATTCGTCCCCCATGCTGTTTCATTTGCTACCATGGGAAAATGAAACAAAACGCACGTTGGACTTCTCAAATAGCCCTATAACTCAAGAACGGTTTTGTTCAGAGCTGTAAATGCAACTGTATTTGACGGAGGACAGATGTAGGTTGCTAGTGACAAAATATTCACTTTTGGTGTTGTAGCCTACCCTACGATATCTTTGTAGGCTAAATTACGTTTAGGCTTAAATAAAAAGTGTTTCATCATCCCAGTTCTCCCCACTTTGCGGAGATTGTCTCCTTGGACTCCGTGGCATTATAGGCCTATTCTCGAAACTCGCAGGTGCGCAACTAGGCTGCTTGTTGTTTTCTTTTACTCGGCTATCTATGGTTATCAGCACACAATGTGAACCTAAATCACTA